>NC_049202.1:46140459-46387959 GCF_013347855.1 Anguilla anguilla
ATATAACCAAAGTATTTTGAGCAATATTGGTTAGGGTTCGGGTTAGGGTTATGGTTTTAACAACATGTTTCTATCGTTGAGGGCGTTTACAACATATTAAGCCATACAAGTCTTAACAGGTGAGGCTCTCTTTAATAAAAACAACTGTTTGGAACATCATTAAGAAAGGAAGCACAGGTGATCTCAGTAGTCCCAAAAGGCATGGTAGGCCCAGGAAGACCTCTACAGTTGATGACAGAAGGATTCTCACCATAATGAAAAACACCCAAACACCTGTCTGACAAATTAGAAACACTCTTCATAAGGCAGGCGTGGATGTGTCAATGACTACTGCCCACAGAAGACTTCGCGGAGAGAAATACAGACGTTACACTGCAAGATGCAGTTCACTAGCTGCAAAAACAGGATGGCCAAGTTACAGATTGCAAAAAAAAAAGGACATCATTTACGGGGGTGGGGATTACAACCCCACACAATATTACAGCCCCCACCCCATTCTTGATTATGGTAACATTCATGACAACAGGCACTCATAACAGATTTAAACCTCGCTATGTACAACACATTGTACCAAAACAAACTTTAAAGAAAGAAAAACAGACACACAATAACTGTTTTTTATGTTAGTTATGCAATTTGAGCATTCTCTATTTCTAAGAACATTCTGTTAAATTAAAGGCAAAAAGCCATAGTTTTTCTTTCTGTGATGAGCCAAAATAAGTGATTAACCCCTTAGCACACATGCCAAATCTTGCCAATCCATGCCCGTTTAACCTATTTAAAGACACTCAATTTCAAAAATAACGTATATAACCAACGTATTTTGAGCAATATTACTTACTTAGCAATGATGAAATCTCATCTGTTTTCAGTAGATAGAGACAGAGTCAGGAAATCAATGATATAGTTGTATCCGCTCCTGTCTTACACCAGAAAACGATGTCAGCTAGGTCTATCATATGGCTTAGCTATGCTCAGAAGTCCTCAATAATAATAGTATTTTCCAAGAAATTCCAAAAAATAGTTGACAACTTTTTGTTAGCAGCGTCTTTGTTTTCCTGCCGGGGGTTAGGGTTAGGGTTAGGGTTTAGGGTTCGGGTTAGGGTTAGGGTTTAGGGTTAGGGTTAGGGTTAGGGTTAGGGTTAGGGTTAGGGTTAGGGTTTAGGGTTAGGGTTAGGGTTAGGGTTAGGGTTAGGGTTAGGGTTAGGGTTAGGGTTAGGGGTTAGGGTTAGGGGTTAGGGTTAGGGGGTTAGGGTTAGGGGGTTAGGGTTAGGGGGTTAGGGTTAGGGTTAGGGTTAGGGTTAGGGTTAGGGTTAGGGTTAGGGTTAGGGTTAGGGTTGCATGGATGCCAATCCATGCCCATTTAACCCCAAATAACGTATATAACCAAAGTATTTTGAGCAATATTGGTTAGGGTTAGGGTTAGGGTTATGGTTTTAACAACATGTTTCTATCGTTGAGGGCGTTTACAACATATTAAGCCATACAAGTCTTAACAGGTGAGGCTCTCTTTAATAAAAACAACTGTTTGGAACATCATTAAGAAAGGAAGCACAGGTGATCTCAGTAGTCCCAAAAGGCATGGTAGGCCCAGGAAGACCTCTACAGTTGATGACAGAAGGATTCTCACCATAATGAAAAACACCCAAACACCTGTCTGACAAATTAGAAACACTCTTCATAAGGCAGGCGTGGATGTGTCAATGACTACTGCCCACAGAAGACTTCGCGGAGAGAAATACAGACGTTACACTGCAAGATGCAGTTCACTAGCTGCAAAAACAGGATGGCCAAGTTACAGATTGCAAAAAAAAAAGGACATCATTTACGGGGGTGGGGATTACAACCCCACACAATATTACAGCCCCCACCCCATTCTTGATTATGGTAACATTCATGACAACAGGCACTCATAACAGATTTAAACCTCGCTATGTACAACACATTGTACCAAAACAAACTTTAAAGAAAGAAAAACAGACACACAATAACTGTTTTTTATGTTAGTTATGCAATTTGAGCATTCTCTATTTCTAAGAACATTCTGTTAAATTAAAGGCAAAAAGCCATAGTTTTTCTTTCTGTGATGAGCCAAAATAAGTGATTAACCCCTTAGCACACATGCCAAATCTTGCCAATCCATGCCCGTTTAACCTATTTAAAGACACTCAATTTCAAAAATAACGTATATAACCAAAGTATTTTGAGCAATATTACTTACTTAGCAATGATGAAATCTCATCTGTTTTCAGTAGATAGAGACAGAGTCAGGAAATCAATGATATAGTTGTATCCGCTCCTGTCTTACACCAGAAAACGATGTCAGCTAGGTCTATCATATGGCTTAGCTATGCTCAGAAGTCCTCAATAATAATAGTATTTTCCAAGAAATTCCAAAAAATAGTTGACAACTTTTTGTTAGCAGCGTCTTTGTTTTCCTGCCGGGGGTTAGGGTTAGGGTTAGGGTTAGGGTTAGGGTTAGGGTTGTTAGGGTTAGGGTTAGGGTTAGGGTTAGGGTTAGGGTTGTTAGGGTTAGGGTTAGGGTTGTTAGGGTTAGGGTTAGGGTTAGGGTTAGGGCCAGTCCCAGTCCCAGTCCCAGTCCCAGTCCCAGTCCCAGTCCCAGTCCCAGTCCCAGGCCTGAGAATTCATAACTGACGCCCTGTTACCAGCTAAGGCAGGCTGGTGTATCCTTGAGAAAGGTACCATGAATTGCTTCAGTAAATATCCAGCTGTAAAAACAGACAGATTCAAAAATAAAAGTTGCACAAGAAAAGAGCATCTCATAAATGGCTAAATGCATTTTCCAAAACAAACAAACAGCAGAGTAATACAAGGGTTCAGATTCCTCCAGCAGATGGGAGATGCAGCCTTCAAAAGGCACATTCTCTTCTGTGAATACAAGGTTGCAAAGAGACGACTGCTCCGACTGCTCCAGTGTCTCATCACTGTTGCAGATGGTGATGTTGGCTTCAGGTGTGAAAAATCCTGAGAACAGCCCTCCACTAGTTTCAGCAATGTGTAATGTGATATATTTTTATTACTACACATTAGGTGAATAAACAAAATATTTTAACCAAAACCAAATGTCCCAGTCAGGAAGCCAGTTTATTTGTTATTCTGTATTGTAGATACATACTGAAGATTTACCCAATATGCATGAAGAAAAATAAGGCGCCTTCTTGCAAGGTTCAGTGAAATAAAAATAAATATTTTTTTCTCACATGAAGTTATGCTAATTAGGTTGTAAGTTTGCATTTCCTATGAAACAGTTGGATGTGTCTTTCTCATCAGATTCATATTTTTTGTTGGGGCAATGCTATTGCTCACTTTTCTTTTCACTTGCCATGGTAAACTGATGAGAAAGTTCCTACCAGGGCCTTCACATTGACTACTCTCAGCTGAAAAACTTATTCCTAATGTCTGTACAGCATTTACCTTTTGCCAATTTCCATTTATGAGGGTGATATAAATAGAAATGGAGGTCTAGTCTGCAGGTAATCAGAGCACTCGGTACAATTTAGTCAGGAAAATGGTGAGCGTTGTTGGGCTGGATGGCCTGTTCTCGTTGTTATGTTATGTTACAAATGTAGAATTAAAGTACATATACACACCCATTTTATTTTTGTAGTATAGTATTATCCTTTTATAACTATAATAATAAATATTTTACACACAGTAGAATCTCAGAGATACAAACCAGCATTATAAGCAAAAAGCAAAAAGCAGCATAAGATGCAGAATAATAGCCTAATAAGCTGTTCATATCTGCCAACTGTTAGAAAATGCTACCATCTACCAACTTTAACAAAATGCTTCCATCTGACATTATCCAAAATGAAAACATTATAAAGAAATAATGTGTGTGTCAGAACAGAATTAAACTGCAACAGTATTTGATGATGAAGTTTTATTTCTGTTTCTACCAAATGATCAGCTGAGAACATTATCTTACTCCCTGTTCACATATCTCTACAAATCATGTACCTCAAGGAGAAAAGGAAAGAGCCATTTTTTGACAAATTAAAATCACAACTTTCCAGGTCCCCTCAGGCAAAACCCTTAAATGGAAAGGTTTGAAAGCAGTGTCATATAAAAAGTTTTTGAATATGTTTCCAAATAAGACTCCTATTCAAGTTCAGTCCTACAGGGCAAGTACAGTAGCATCTGGGTTCCAGAGACTGCCACGAACAAGTTTGCCCTTGACAAACTCTTAATATCACAAGCAACAGGAAAAGGAGTATATATTTTATATTCTTTGTTTGTTCTGATTTTGAGAAACCAATTTTGCTACTTTGATAAGGTGGAACTGTAGTGTTCTCTGAAAAAGTAATCTCAGATTATTTCAACTGTTTTTCATCAGCTTCTCTCACTGCCACACTCTGCTTCCCTGTTCAATTCCTCCGACAGATTAAAACTTGCACAGGAGGACATCACTCCCTCTTTTCACAAAAGCATTCTTTTATCTGCACCTTTCAAGAAAGTCTGGACTCTTCATGGCCACTATTCCAGCTGAAACTCTCAATATGATGACAATCTAAATGCAAAGTCCTTGTTATTTTAACATTTAGATTCTAGGTCTTAGTATTGACAAGTAAATAAACTCCTGTACCTTGCATGCTATACAACAAAAGTCTTTCAGAATGACAGAGACTTTCACCTTTGTAAAATCTTGAAATAAAGGACAGGCTCTGTTGAGGTGACGCATATCAGCTTGAATAGTTATCCGTATCATTTTAGTGTATGGTTTGACCTTTAAGATATGACCTTATCAAAGAGCAAAAACACAGACCCCATTCATCCGCAGGCTTCAGAGCGGAGCAGTAAAGAACAACCCAGAAGCCAGACTGCCCAGGTTAAAGATCTTTCAGGTCTCTAAGGTGCCTTAAAAAGCACCCCAAGGTACAAACCTTTTCATTTCTGTGTGGTATTTATAAACCACCAAACTGAAATAATAGAAGTGCATTATATGTTTTTATATTTAATCCCTAAGGCACTTTAAAAAAACAATAATTGTAAAAGAACTTATTTGAATGCTCAGAAAAGGCTAACTTTTATCCTGAGAAATGTCAATCTGTGGTTTGGGTAGAGAAACAAAAAAGATAAAATAGCCTTGGGTCTTGAGTGATATAGCTCAATGAAGATAAAATGTATTTCATGTTTATGTTTTGTTTTATCAGTTTGAGCATCATGCAATTCATTAAAAAAACAAAAACAATGTCTGGAATTTTGTTATGGCAAAATACCATTATTGTAAAATATCTCTCTTTTTTGTTTAAATATTTTTACTTCATACACAAATGCTGTGGTGAAAGGTGATTCCTCCTATTAGCATGAAGCTGTCCACCCAATTATAGATAGTGTCTTTACGCTATGTTAAATATGTACCTCAGTAGTGGAGTATTACAATAATCTGTTTAGTCAATGCCAATGACAAATTTATATATTATTTATACAATTCATCCATCCATTTATTATCTATACCTGCTTATCCTGAGCAGGGTCATGGGGGGTGCTGGAGCCTATCCCAGCGTGCATTGGGCGAGAGGCAGGAATACACCCTGGACAGGCCGCCAATCTATTGCAGGACTATTTAAACAATTATTTCATTTATATTATTACATTATTATAGTATTTATTGTTTAATATATGGTTGGTCAATATGTGGTGGTTCATGTTATTCTGTTAAAGCATCAAAACTTCTTACCTGCCCATATGTTTTATATTATAAGACTTTCCAATTGAAATATTCTGAAGTACTTGAGATATACTTGAGACTATTCACATTTCTTTATACATTTGCCATTGTTCTCATAAAAGAGATAAAGAAGTCAATTTGGTCTTATCCTCCCTAACCTTTTTTCCAATCCTGAGGATGTTGTTATTGTTTCCTACAGTAATATTGCTGTAGTGTTTGCCGACTCCATATACTCACATTAGTGCCACACATGATGGCTGACTAATCTTGTGTTTACCTCATGCTATGGCTATTGTTACAAGCCCCTTTAGATAGATCATGCCTGAGCTGCATGCATATGTGTAGCTCAAGTTGTGTTTAACATGCTGGCACCAGAAATGTCTCCATGCTGGTGATAGTGTAAAGAGATATGAGGTGTCAGAATGTGATTTTTGCTGGAGGTACATCCTGTGAAATGTAGTTCCAAGAACATATTTTACTATAGTGTAAAGACAGTCATAGTTCCTTATCACCCCATCTCAATTACTGCATATTGTAAGAAGTTAGCAGGTCGGCTATCCAGCCAGCAGTTCTGTATCTCAGACCTGATCCAGATGGCAGTGGTGAGTCATTGCTGCATTTCAGTTGGTGATGACAGAGATTGATAGTGTAGCTGGCTCTTATTTGTTTGTTTCCCAATGACTTCATCATGCCTTGATAATGCATTGGGCTGAACTGTGTACAATTTTTCTAAAAGTCTGAAAACATGCATTGTCTCAGTAATAAAATAGAAAAATCTGTGACTCTGATCGTGGTATATAATGCTCGTGCATAACCAGTCAATATGCTACATGGCCACATGGATGAGTGCTGAAACAAGTAAACTAAGGAGTCAGGAAGGTTTACATGGCTGAGAGTACAGCAAGCCCCTTTAAAATGGCAGAACATATGAAAACTCTCCAAGCTATGGAAATCTTAGGAAATATTACATATCAGTCAATACATTTTCTCCCCTTGATATGTCTGTCTCTTGACAGATATTCTAAGACTGCTGGATGAGAGAAAACAGTCATTGAAATAAAGACGGATGACATCACTAACACACTGAAATCAGTGAATACTAAATGACTTCATTTAGTCTAAATTATGTGTCTGGAACACATATTATGTGTCTGGAACACAAATTGGTTGAATGATTTAAAACAAAATTATTATAGATATTTACTACTGTAAAAAGTCAACAAATAACTGCCTGCAGTATAAATCAATTTGCTGAATTCAGATCACATACATCTATTAGTCAAACCCAATTAGTTTCACATTTTCCACCAGTTATAAAATTTTGTAATTTCTCCTTATATATGAGATAAAATATGACCATATTAAAAGCACACTTTCATATTTATAATTTGATGGCTGATGTGATAAAGATAACTGTTCAGTGTTTGATTTGTTAATAGGAAAATATTCTGATTGATATTATTATTCAAAATAGGATTAAATCAGATCTAAAACCTAATTGGCTACAGCAGGAGCGTTAGATGCACTTTGATTGTTGACTAGGGGTGCCACTGGGGATTTTGGGTCCCATGAAAAGATTTCACATTGGTCTCCACCACTGCAGGTCACGACATCCCTGCACAAACTGTTATGGACTAACTGTATTTGTCATCTGAATGTAAGATTATACCAACTAATCTGAAACTAAGGATCAGCATGTTTTTTTTTTTTTTTGGTTGGAGTTATTATTTTAAATGATTGAACACATGTAGAAAAAAGAGTTGAATTTCTGATGGATGAATGGCAGCCACACTTGAAGCACAAAAGCCATTTCTGAGCTTATCTCAGTCCTCTAGCAGAAATTCCATTAGCTGGAATTCTGTACATCGAAAAAGCACAATCAAGGGGGCTGCATGATGGCTCATCCAAAGGCACTGGGCCAATATTGCCCTACAAAAAAGGATCGTTTGATGGTCTCTCATGGTGCACCAGTGATCCCTGCCAGTCAATCAGACACCTGTTGAGCCACATATGTACAGTAGGAGTGTCTTCCTCTGACTCATCAAGAACCTGAATTGCCAATCATCCTGTGAAAAAAAGAAAATCATGAGGCAACATGCTTGTATTCAGTGCCACCATTCAAAAAATGGAGGCTGTAATAATTGCTTCAGCATGGTGAGCATAATTTGGCATTCCAAATTGGTAGAAATGCTCTCTAAAAACACTGTCTCTCTAAAAAGCACTATGCAAATGAAATGGAATTAAACTGAACATGAAGATTCATTACAGAAAATTAATACGTAAAGCTGGTTTCTGTTAGCTTTTACATTTACCATGTAATTTAGTTAGGTAGCAGATATGTTCCCAGTTGCTGGCTGGAAATTTGAATTAATGGCTTAATAAATTGATAGCCTAGCTAGCAGGCTAGCAAGCCTACTTGTAATCAATAGCTAATCTTCTGAAACCGTATGGGATGTTTATTTGAATAGAAAATGATTATCCACCTACCTAGCTATTAAACTGAGTCAAATAGAATGAAGATATTTATTTGTGAAGTAAAGACACTGTGAGTTTGGAGTCTACGTAAAGTTCCCTAAGTTCCTGCCATCTTGGGTAAAGCACACTAATAATATTGACAGGTGTCTTAGTGTCTGTTCTAATGGCCTTTTATTACTTTGGATTGCCAGTTGATACATGTCTTTTCTGGTCAATCTACAGCAGCAGATCACTGGTTTGCATTGTCTGCTAATGTGATTGTACTACTGAACATAAGCATCAGCAAGATTGCCAAGGCTTTTGCCATTCTGTTAGTTTGTCACTCAGATTCACTCTGTTTATAAACATGATTTGGGCTGAACAGAGCTATTTAAAATGCAGATTTAGAGGGCATAAACACAATCTGAGGTGCTGAATTTCCCTCATCAAATCACATTCTCTTTTAGTTGCGGATTTATTATGGTCATGTAGCGACATTTGATTGGAACAAGCAGCATACTGTACTTTTAATGCACTGTATATTAGTTATTAGTGACCAGTCTACTTGCAGCTCAATTTCTGCAAGCAACCTCTTTGGTCTCTGAGTAGGTTACAACAGTACATACAAGATGAGCACACTCTAATATAATTCATTATTCATTGAGGCTAAAAGGATTTGCCAACCAAGTACGTAATGTGCATAAATTATACTTGTTCAGTATATTCCGTAAATGTATGCTAAAGGGACTAAGTGCTGGTGGGGATGGGCGAGGAGGCGGGGGGGGGGGGGTTGGGGGGTGGAACCCTGGGGGGCTCTTAGCCATTACAGGTTTGTTAAGCGTGTGGTAGTAAAGCTTTATTGCAGTTTAACTAATTAAATTTATTGCCAAACAACTTGTCCATACAGCAGTTGAGAAGTAATGAAAAATAAAGCTATCTATTTACAACCACAGGATGCTGGTTAGAAAAGAGAGAAGAATTCAAACGGTGGCACAGAACAGCTATTACTGACCAGAATATTTTACTGATTAAAGTTAATCTCTTTATAAAGTTCATAAACTTTAAATTTAAAACAAGCAGCATTCTGTCTGTGCTAAGTTGCCTCTCCTCTACATTAACATAAAAGGTGACAGTGATGGCTTCTTCTGTCAGACCTGATGGTACCCTTCCTGGACTAATTATACAACTTACCAAATGTATTTAAATGAGTTGAGGAGGCCAAGGCATAGTTCAACTAAGTTCAATTTAAAAACTGTTTAATTAGCTGAGATGTCACTCTCTTTGCATGGCTAATGGACAGACAAACATGTGCTCAGGAAAGCCACTGAGCCATGTATTTACTTTGTATGGACAAAATGCGATACATTTCCTCAGAAACTGATGAGGCAGTGTACCAAGGGCAGTTCATAGTTGCCAAGGACAAAGAGACAGAAAATAAAGTAGAGTAAAGAGTTTTCACTGAGGCCTCACTGAGATACATACTATGAAATTCATAAAAAATCTCTTCTAAACTCAACAACAGCAGAAGGATTGAACTGTGATTAGAATATGTCACACATAAAGAAATGTCCAATCGTATACATTTCTTTCAACGATACCTGCACTGTGGTTGTATTTAATGTTTGCAATAACTGTGAGTGCCACGCCCTTTTAATCAGTGGACCAAGTGTAATGTACCCTAAGCGTAATCTACCCTGCATTGACACACTGTACCTGACACAGCCGGACCCATGATACCAGATAGTAACAGCGCCATATTCTGCTCATTTTAGTTCTGAAGCGGCCTGTCACAAGCGGTTTAGCACACTGTGCTGAAGCCAGAAAAAATGCGCTAGCCTTACCCTCAGAACGTGATCTGCATTTCAGCGATATTGCCCATAATTGTGGTGCATCTCCATCAAGCACAAAAACTCATGGTGTCTACAAAATTTATATGTGATAAAAAGTAAATTTCACTTCATCTCCCCTCTGGGAGTGGTGGATGTTCTTTGGCATATAATAAAATATTAAACTGTAGGAGCATAGAAATAGTAGTGCAGCATAATAAAAGAAACAAAAATAAAAAATAAAAACCAACAAATGAATTCAGAAAAAACAGCAGTACTGAGTCGCATCACTCATATGTACAATGTACAAGCACCAGACATAAAAATTTAGTTTTAAACATGAACATTTAATCAGTTGAACAAACTGCTGATTGATACTTTTGTTCAAACACATATTTGCTTTTGCAGGGTTTTTCCTGAAACCCTTTGCTTCAGTCAGCAGCAGACGTGTGGTTCATTTGATCATTGGCAACAACCTGTCTCTAACCCCTGCTTCATAACACCAGGATAAATCTTGCAGATACCTTATGTTTTCTCCTGATCACCTTGAAAAATGTGCAGTTGGATCCATTTCTTTCAATGTTCAGTTTTTTCTTTCCAGGCCAGTTGTCATTAGCCCACTGCAATGCCCTCTGGGAGATCACAACCAAGCAGTATTCACCAAAATATGTGCTCTAGAACCTCTTTTTCCACTCTGCAGTTACATCGTCATTGTGTCAGAGCAGAATGCGTAAGGTGCTCAGGACACAGGCAGACTGCAGGCACCCAATCAGTCGGAGGCATCACGTGCTGGAGACCTGCGTATACAGTAATCCCAACAGCAGAAAAGCTTCCTCTCTGGGTGATGCTATGGCCAAGGATTACTGACCACAATTGCCAATGTCACAGACAAGATTTGATTCCAGATTATAGAGTACATCAATACCCAGAGTGAACTACTAAAGAGTGTCCAAGACCGGATTCTTCATGTGCAGGACTGATGTAGAAGAAGTCCTTAAATTAAAGTACATTGCATTATATTCAATGTTCTCCAGAATGATTTATCCACCAAAGTGGAGAACATTAGTGTTATTCTCAGAAACACAATATTGGCCAAAACAAACCAACAATTATCATTGTAAACATAAAGTAAATACCATTTCACAGCTAAACTATCCTTGTACAACTATGCCTGTAACATTACTATAACAAAAGGATATTCAAAAGAACACACACTAAATTAGAAACAATCAAACCACTCAGTTTTACCTGTGCACTCTGACCTGTGCTCAGTAAATCAGGCTTGTAAGTTGTAAGTAATTTGCATATGAAAACTGTGGCTGTATGAAATGGCAGAGCCTCCCAGCACTCCTTTATTAGTTATCAAAGCTTAAAATGGAATTTCACAGTGAAGTCATGTCTTTCACCAACAGTCTCATATGCAGACAAATATACACACACACACATTCACATACATGTATGTGAACAGGCAGTGCTCTCTACAATAACAGTCAATCTGATCTCTCTCCAGGAAAATTTTAACTACTTACAAAAATATAATCAAATCATAAATGATTTACGCAAATATTTTAAGCAAACATTTGCCAACAAACAAAAACAAAACTCTGATAAATAAAAATCAATAAAGTCTGCTAAAAGCTGCAAGTCGTGCGCTACGCAAAAACATAAAGTGAAAGTAACTCGGTATGCAACAGAATAGCTAAGCCATAATTCCTACTAGAAGGAAGCCCGAAACTACCTTCGAAAGCTATGTAAATGAACTTGAAGAATGTGAGACTGGTAGTAGCTTGCTTTTACATAATTTACTCAGCACTGGAATGTCTAATTGAGATAATATTTTTCACTGTTAGTAAGATAAAAACTTTTTTTAAACAAAATTCTATTTATGTACCCTGAAATGCTCATTTTGAAGTGCTCAATGAAAATAATGCATAATGAAATAACGACTTTTCCAAGTCCATGTACAAAGAGTGGATTGCTTATGAATCAGACGGGGATTTTGACAATGTCAGTACCATCACTGTAGTATAAGCAGTTGTTTGACTTGTTGTGGAGAGTTATTGGATTAAAAAATACCATAATCATCAACCTGGGGTGTCAATTTCAGCCCTCCTTTGGGGAAAGGGACTGCCTTGTTATTTCTTTTGTTATCTCCTTAATAGGTGACAGTGGGGTCCTCCATGCGTGGAAGCCTGTGAGTGGTTTGTAGAGCAGCTGCCTCTCACACAGGAAGGCCCAAGATTGTTGCAATATGGTGCAATTCTGGTAACCTCTGTGGATCTTTGTCACACACAAGATTCTGACTAATAAACAGAAAGACATAGCCTGGATGTCCACTCGTATGTCTCCCCACTCGGGTTTTCATGTACAGACATGACCTGACTTTGAACTGAACGCTGCCCTCACGGATGCACTGACTCTGAACATATCCATCATTTGTTCTAGAAGTGCTTTGTAGCTAGACGGGTCTGGGGCCTTGTTGTTTTCTCTGTCTCCTTGAACAGGTTGCTGCCAAGATACTCCATGACTGTTGAAAGCATCCTCTACAGCCATCAGGAAACAGTTAAAACCATCAAGCTCCAGCGCCTGTGGAGGATGATCAGTACCATCAAGTAGGTCCTGTGGGAGACCATGAACATCAAGGACTAGCAAAAGTCATTGGTAGATATGATCACTCTCCAGAGGAGGATTCAGATGGTGTTTTGGTGGACATGCATTAAAAATAAAACCCTGGCGAAACAGAAATGGGGGGTGGACCACTGGAAAGAACTGATCTATTAGCCCATCCCCTTGAGAAGGACACCATTTCATTACCAGAACTTACCCAGCATACAGTGAATTTTTTTACCTTGAATAGGGTTCTTTGTTTGGTTTCGCATTGGTTTTCGCTGTTCTTGTTGTTTTGTGAAAGTTTGTCATTTTAGATATGGTGAAGTTTTTAAAATTTGTGCTTTTCATGTCTATAACCTTGGACTTTTAAGGAGGATGTCTTTTATTGTTCTGAAACTTGTAACCAATAAAAACAGTGTATCTTTGCAAGCAAATACTGCACTTTATTGAGGCTAAAACAATGTCTTTCACTGAAAAAAAAAAACAAAACAAAAAAACAAACAGTAGTTCTAAACTGAAAGCTACAATAATTCAAATTCCATACTTTAACGTCTCAAATGTTGTCACTATATTTTTTTACGGTGAAGTTCTGGCAACCACAGCAGCCAGTGTTTTACAGAATTATTATTATTATTATTATTATTATTTTACAGTGTAGATAAAACAATGTATTGTATTACAAGAAGCTGTAATACAACATATAAACATCTAAAACCTTGGTGTTGCATTTCCAAAAATTTTCCATTCAAAGTATCTGGGTTGTGCCCCAAAATGGATGTCTGATTGATATAGCTCATAAAAATAGGTGTTAAGATTACAAGCTATTCTCCAGTTCAATGAAAAATGTCTTTCTGATTGCTCCAAGTACTCAGGGTTAGGTAACTGATGAGATCTGTTAGGGCACACCAGATACTGGAAGGTTCATATTCAGTGCCCAGAGTGCCACATAGCTCGCTCTCTGATTCCAAAACTGAACCCAACCTTAAGGGACAGATTGCTGAAGGGCAGAATCACAAATCATTCCCCTGCCCTCGTAGTGTGGGCTCCATTGATAATACCGGTAGCCTTGACCTACATATACTTGCTTTTGTAAGTCACACAACCCTCATGAGAGCATCTGATGTCAGCGGACTGAGAAACTGAAACAACTTCTGATGGTTAACGCCACAATATGTATACACCGCAATGTTTTTACTCTTTTATTCAGATTATCCATGTTAGAGGTTGCAAAGCTATTTTAATGCCTCTGGATGAACTGGGATTGATTAAAAAAACTAGTAGTATTACTTAGTAGTATCTGTCGTAGAAGTAGTAATAGTAGCAGCAGCAGTACTGTTAGCACTGGAACGATTATGATTACAGATGCTCTGAATGGCCTGCTCTAATATTACGTTTTTCATATACAATAATATGTGTTCCAGGCTTTGAAGGTGAAAATACACCAAAAGACAGACAAGAAATGAACTCCTTCAGATGGTACTTCAACACTTTAACTTTATAAGAAAAGTAGAGTAAATGGTATAGCAGTTTTTTAAATGCAAAAAAGAACAGTACACCGACGGCATCTGAACACTCAGTGATGCAGTTTTAGTTAATTCGCTGTATTTTATGTGAGAGGTCATATCACTTTCCTGCCTCCTTTCTACTTGTGTGCGGATACTCCAAGAGATTACCCTTGGCAAATGGTAAAATGTAAAATGAACCATAGTGCATTTTCAAAAATCATTTTGCTTATGCTTTGATTTGAGTCACGGTGTGTACAAGAGGCTGTTTGAAGTACTATAGAGAGCTTTCCCAAATACATTACATTACATTACAGGCATTTGGCAGACGCTCTTATCCAGAGCGACGTACAACAAAGTGTATAACCATAACCAGGAACAAGTATGACGAAACCCCTAGAGAGAAGTACCGGTCCAAGTGCAGGGAACAACCGCATAGTTCAACTTGGACCCTGAAGGTTAAACTGATTAACACTAAACAACGAGAACGGCAACAACGCAGTCTATGGAAAAAATACAAGCAGTAGTTAAGACAGTTAATGCACCTAAGTCACCTACGAAACAGCTGCCTAGTTACAACCCTAAGCTTACAGTCATTTACAGGGGGGTAGGGAGGGATGGGGAGAGGTGCAGCCTGAAGAGGTGAGTCTTCAGTCGTCGTTTGAAATGGGTCAGTGTCTCAGCTGTTCTGACCTCCACAGGGAGGTCATTCCACCATCGTGGGGCCAGAACAGACAGGAGACGTGTTCTGGAAGTGCAGGTGCGAAGAGGGGGAGGTGCTAGGCGTCCTGAGGTAGCAGATCGGAGGGATCTGGCTGGCATGTAGGGTTTGAATATCTTGTGGAGGTATGCTGGGGCTGATCCCTTGACTGCCTGGTATGCTAGGACCAATGTTTTAAATTTGAAGCGAGCTATAACAGGCAGCCAGTGGAGGGTAGTGAGCAGGGGAGTGACGTGGGAGTGTCTGGGGAGGTTGAAGACCAGACGAGCCGCAGCATTCTGAATGAGAATGCTGAAGTGCACCTATGGTTAAAAGATTTTACTGATAGGGTCACACAACTCTTGCATTGTGTTGTCCCTTCCTGACAATATAATGTAAACTATATTTTTGGTTAACTTGCATTAGACAAAATATGACCATTTTCTGCTCTGCGGTCTCTGTCCGTGGACTTGGAGTGTGAGAAAGGGGGTATGGGGCTCCCAGTACCCTAGATGCCTTGATTGACAGGGCAGTATGTCATTGACAGCTCTTGCCATCATGTGGTCAGTCTCCACAACTCCCCTTGGGTGAGATTCAAATACTCACTAGAAAAGAGTATGAGTTACCCTCCACACTCGAAAAAATCTGATTGGCTGGGTTAATCCCTTATATTCCTTGCCAACCTTCACTCTCCAGGTCATTGCTGCATAACCAGGAGTTCCCTTGGTAAAAATAAGGGTAATAATATGACAATTGAAATAAAATATAGTGCTTCATTTAGCTTCATTTTACTGTCTACATGAAAGGGAAAAATACACAGATATGCTTCAGAGGATTTAGTTTTCTTTCACAACATAGCAATAATGGTGAAATGCATGTATATACGTGATCCCCGAAAAGCTTAGATCAAGAATGTACCTATCACCATGTTTTATTAACCTAGATACAGCCTGAAGGTGGGCTGCTTGTATTTTACTGTATCCTTCATGCCACACATCAGATAAACAGCAATCTATGGACTATCAGAAATAAGCCCATAGGTCCATATTATGCATTTGCAGATTTGTAAAACAGCATTTTTCTATAATAAATGAACGGCACACTGTTATTCTTTGTTATTTACTAATATACTTCCTTTTGCCTGTGATCACTAGAAATGAGTAACAGTGAAAACTGCACTTTCATGTATTTCTTTATTTTCATGACAGGAGGAAATTTGGTGCCTATCATTCTGCCTTAGGAGTGCATGTCTGTCATGCACTCCTAAAGCAGAATACTGGGCTTGGTTGGTTGCCACTGTAAAGAAGAAGCTTTTTTCTGTAATAAAAGAGGAGAGCTTGTGTCTCTTTGCATTTGTTTTATTCAAATTGTTCTCTGCAACCAGAATGACAATTTGACAAGCTAACTGGCAGTTTATAAAATCGCCTTCAGAGGAAAGGGACTAATCTCCCAGGTCTTTTATCTAAAACCATGCCTTTGTCATCTTTTTTATTTTTCATTCTCACAAGAAAAAAAAGTAAACAACGTAAAAAAAACAACGTATCCATGGCAGTTACTCTGTCACAGTGGTACAGTACATAGAATCAATGATAAGCTGTTCTTTTTTCTGTACTAAATTGCAAGTTTCATTATCTGAAACCCATTTCACATCCTTTAATGTATGTATATTGTGATAAATAACACTTTGTCAGTGTAAGATTTAAAATGTTTCTCAAAATATTTTTGGTAGCTAACACAAAAATGTAAAATTTCAGGAAGGCATACTATGTAATTTAAGCAGCAAATACAATCAACATGATGTCAGCTTACCTTTTGGTGATGATGAGGCACTGTCAGTTCCAGCTAGGAACACTGAATTATATATTTGAAAAATAAAATTCTTGAAAGCCAAATACCAAGAGAGCTTTAACTATTTTTCAGCAGAATACTGGCTGCCTGTTATCATAACGCTCAATTGAGAGCACCATAAAAAATGCAAAGCTGGCAATTGCAAGAGAGCCAGGAGCAGGATTATCAATTCTCTTTATGGTGCTTTTGATTTGATTTTAATATTCATATCCACTTCTGAATATGTGCAGAGAAACACAAGCACAAGGGCTCAAATCCACAGCTAAGCTGGTATTATTTCTAGATTTCTCTCGATGTTTACAGTGGTAACAGTATAAACAAGTGGGTTAGATCATTAAGGTAACTGGTATAACACAAAATGTAAGTGCCTTTCACACTTAATATGTTAGTGAAATTTAAAATGGGGTTAAAAGCTAGCCATAATTTTTGCTCCCACAGTTCTCAAAATCATTCAAATGTCCTTGTTCATCTTTCTTACCATTTAATTCAACAAATGTTAAAAATGAAACCACAGATTTTATTGTTTAGTTGTGTCAAAGAACAAAGGAGTCTCATATAAAATGCAAAATTATTTGTAATATGGATACACATGAAGAATATGGTACAAATACATGAATGCATAAATGCTGCCGAAATGTTTTATTCAATAAGCCTTGAACGGTACAACAGTTCAGGGCATAATGCACCCAGCTGAATACAGTGGGTACATTCAGCTGGGTACATTATTCAAAGTGCTAGGAAATCAGGGTAGACAGAACACAACACACAGGTAGCCTAGGCCTAAGGAGCAGAGGATGTAACAAACTATATATATTTATGCAACTGATATACCTGACCAGAAGGCAGAATGATGAACAAACTACACTATGGGATGGTGAATCCCTTGGACCTAGAGCTGTAGCACCAATACTACAATAGCTTAGGAAGCACATCATACTAAAGTAACCCCTTCAACACCACACAACTAAGAAACTGAAGATGTAAATGAACTAAGTAAAGCACTAAATGATTCCATAACCAAATTGTCAGGACCAGGAACAGTATAAAACATCCAGGAGGAATAAGGACAGAAAGATGCTGAGCCAAAAAATCCCATTCCTGTGGCACCCAGAAACTACAAAGGGACGGTAAGCTGAGCATAGCATTAAAAGAGTCATAATGCCAAATGGCTAAGGAGGTTTAAACAAATGATATCATTACCAAATGGTGAACTGACCAAAAGGCAAAACTATGAACACTAAGCAATGAGCCTTGAAGGACAATGGAACTAAGATGATGAACCATTCAAATCCGTAGCTGTTGCGCCATGTGCTATCGTGCTATCACAGCTGCTTAAACTGATCGATGCACACAATCAGCCTGGAGCATAGAAGCAAAGGAAGAAATGAGCCAGACAGTGGTTGTACAGATGCTGAACCGAGAACAGTGGACTAAGGTGTGAGAGTCACTCTCTGGACCGCTCTACCCCTGCTCTCAGGGGTGATGGAAGCAACCCAAATGGGCAGGCACACGCACAGCAGGGTCATCACATCTTTGCCTAAAGGTGCGTCGTCTCCTCCAGGGAGAAGAACAACGGTCACTCCTCTGAAGTGAAAAGATCAATTACTGCTGTTGCAAAACAATCCCAGATGGGCTGAACCACCTCCGGGTGAAACCATCACTCTCTGGTTCTGCCTGCAAGAAGTGCATAGCCTTTAGAAAATGTAAATGCAAGTGCGCACAGTCTAGTAAGTTGTAGGCAACCTTACAAAGAAGTGGGAAGCCCTGTGTGCCCAGTCTGTTCACATAAGCTACTTCCACTTTGCCGTCTGTTCTCACCAGCACATGGTGACTGCAGATGTGGAAGAAAACGACAGTGCCAGGTGGACAGTCTTCAAGCCTAGCATATTTATGAGCTGTGAAGCCCAGGGGCTCTGCCAGCGGCTGCTGACCCCCTGCCTTCCTGGACAGCACGCCAGCCTGCCAGAGACATCTGTGGTTATCAGTTGGTGTTGCAAAACTGAGCCAGGGGGCTTCGTGGAAAAATGTTCTTTTTGCATTCCCACCAGTGAATAGCTATAACAGCCTCCATGACAGCCCCACAAGTTCCAGGGTCCCTTATGGGCAAAGGCTCATGGAAAAGATGTTAGACTAGGCGCATGAACGGTAACCCCAAGGGAACCAGCTGCAGTCACGCAGCCAAGGAGGAAGACATCTGCTGCTGAATCTCTGCATCAGGGTGGAAATGGAACAGGCTAGGTGCCCCACTGAAGGCTGAGACATGGCTAATGTTCAAGAACCCAGGAGTAGGTCTTAAGTGCGCTCTCTGTAATGGAGGCAAATTGGCCTTCTCCACGTTCAGCTGCAGTCCTAGGTGCTGTAGGTTATCTGTGACCCAAGTGATGTGCAACTGACATACTGCCTCGAAGTGTCAGCCAGCAGTTCATGGAATTGAGGACTCTCAGTTTAGATGTAGTGAGGACAGTGCCACCTCTATGCACTTGGTACATGGGTGAAAAGTTTTTTTTAAAAGTGCAGGGTATGGATAATTGCCAATTTTCATACTGATTTTTGAAATGCATAGATCTTGAGAAGTGCAACCGTCTAGAGGGATCCGGGGGCATGCCCTTCTGGGAACACATTTTTTCAAAGAGCAGCTGTGAAATAGTCAGTTCTGGTTCATTTTAAGGGGAAAATGCTACAGATTACTGATCAATAACGCTGGGTGTCACCAAAAATATTGGTTGAAGTCACAGAGCAGTCATGGCGAAGTTGTTAAAAAAAAAAAACAGAAAACTTATTTTTGAAAAAATGTTAATATATTAAGATTTAATGTGCAGCAGTGGGAAATTATTTAAATGTTGTTATTTAATTATTGAAGTGTTTTAAAGTTTCAAAAAATCAATGAGTAGTTGACAGCTGCTGTGAACAGCCCGCAAGTGAAATAGGAGAGAGTCAGTATAAATGTAACAGTTTTGGATTTTGCTCATCTACTCTAAACTATTTAGCCAAGCACAATTAAATTTAATTACCACCTTGGGACAATATAGCTAAAACTCAAAGCAAACTTGATTATTATCAGGTCTTTTACCATGTCATATAGATTTAGTATCTCCTTCACTGTCAGTGATGCAAAACGAAGACAGATTCTTACAGCCTTATAAACAGTCATGGCTTCCAAATGACGAAAGGCTGTTTTGTCAGTGTGAGACCAGTGGGATGGAGACAAAGATGCATTTTCTCCTACATTGTGAAAAGCATAAAGAACTGAAAGAAAAATATTTTCTAAAATTTGAAATAGCTCTCTTTGAATTCATAGAAATGACTGACGTACGGAGATTATCAATCTAACGGGGGGAGGGAACCACAGCACCACTGACCGCACAGTATGTGGCAAGGTGCTGCTGTCGTTTCCTTACTGTCCATTTATAAAATAGGATAGTTCCCATCCTGGATGCTGAATGATCAATACAGGGTCCCAGCTGTGCTATAATGTACAATATAGTACCAGTCGTGATGCAACACACCTCACACACACCTTACACAACACAGCCTTGGGTTTATCATGCTGCTTCAAAACAGATCTCAGACTCTGGAAGACTCATTCTTAGAGACATCAGAGGCAAAACTGATTTTGGAGACAGCTCACTCCGTATCATATGAGATCTGTCTCCAAAATCAGTTTGTGTTGGTGTGGTCTGAAACCGCATGATAAACCCAAGGCTGTGTATGACCAAAAGATAACAAGCCTTCTGTGGCCACAGGCTTTTCATCTTGGGCTCCGAGATATTTGGACCAGGGACAGAAGAAAGATGAAGGGGTTTTCTCACTGTACACCATTTCATGTGCACATTTTCCCTAGCTTCTGTCTCAATCCATAAATTATTCTGCAACGCATCAAGCTAAATCTATGGCAACAAAGACATGAGCAGAGACAGCGGTAAAAGAATGCATTGAATGTGGTGAAAGGGGCAGAAAAACCAACATGAATTTGAAATTGGTGAATTTTCTTGCGTTATGCAACTTCATGCTTGACAACGGCACAATGACTGGCATGTACTCGCCAGTGGGAATAGGGGAGAATCATGTTTTTATTCCTGGAGTGCTGCTGAGGCTGTTCAAGGATTTATCGTATACGGAGAAAAAGCAATTTGTGAGGTTCAGGTGAGAGTGCCTCTCGGCATTGGTATCCAGGAAACTGAAGCAAGAATTTGGGATTGCAGTGGAATCGATGGGCGATGTGGGAAGAAACAAGTGCACTGTGCTCATCTTCCTAATCTATTAGAGCGAGACACAATGCACCTTTAAGATGGAAAGGGCATTAAGGAGATGAAGACTCAATGAAGCTGGAAATACCGAGACTCACACACTGATGTGGCATCCACTCCCACTGCATAAAATAAGAACACATACATATACTACAGGATTCTCTGTGGCAGTGTATTAATGTTTACAGAGTACTAATGTTCAGCATTCATTTATTCAATGTTTAGTAGCTAATACAAAACTATCTCAAAAGGACAAAATGATTTAATCAAAGAAACCATTATTCACTAAGACTTTGATAATATGGTGTGACAATGAAAACATAATTCCAGCCAGATTTATTATGTGAGTATATTTTTATGTACCAAGCAGAGGCCTGAAGATGAATCGTACCACAAAAGGATGAAATAAATTATGTTAATCACAATGTATGTTTCTGATGCAGCTTTAATTGAACAAAAAAAAGCGGGAAAAAAAACTGCCCAAGGACAAAAGCCTGTTACCACCATGATTGGTTCAACACAGTGTGTTTTAACTGGTGCTCAGGGAAAGGGTGTCTGTGTCATTTCAATCCTCAACAAAGTCTAAAGCCAGAGCTGCCAAAGCACTGGGGATTCTGAAGTTTCAGGCGCAAGCTCTGAACGCCAGGAAGGAACGAGAAAAGGCTTTTATCAAATGCATGCTAGAATAACGGTCAATTACATTTCTCTCAGTTTGTATGTCAGTAAAAATACTAAATACAGAAGTCAACAAATAAGACAGAATGCCAACTTCCATATTACACGTCAAACAAAGAACCCCCACATACATTAGTTATACACTATTTCCAACATGTACAAAAACAACCATTCTATTAAAGTTTACAGTATCTGTGAACTACATACATCAAAGTGTGAAAATGCTAACATCTCAAAAAAGAAAATGGATCATGATTTTTGAGTGTGACATTTCTCAACTCCCTGTAGACTTAATTTAGCCAAGTTTGACAAATGAGAAAATTCTATAACTGCGTTTTTAGTTTCTTGGTGCCAAGGCGGTTCTATCCAATTGTGAAACTGCCAAAAGAAGTTCGAAACAATTGGGTGCAGAAAAATCAAGCATACGTGTCCGGTCTTTAAATGCAGAAGTTTATAAGTGGTTATTTATTTTTCAGTGAAATAGTCCTGTCTCCATTAATCAATGGTAACTTGTTTTTGCACGGTGAAGAGACTTTTATTGTCCAGTAAACAGCACTTGATTTATGCTGGCGTTTCTTTAAAAAGGTAATAACTTTGCTTGGTTTTGATCCACCAATTTACCATCTTTCCTTGCCAATGAGTGCGTGGGGAGCAAACAGGAAGATATTGTTTTTGTTTGTAACACAATTGGAATGCAAGTACACTGTGTAAATGCTGAACTGCTTTTCTTTGTCTGAGAAAAGCATGCTGCCCATTATTATTATTGTATCCCTTTGTTCACTCGAATGAGCAGCATGGAGACTAAACTCACTCCCGTTACTGTGATCATCATCACCTTCAGTGTGAGACTGTCTGGGACATGTTCTAAAGGAACGGCCATTTTAGGGTTTGGTAAGTCACTGATGGTAATAATGACTGAGGAGAGAGAGCCTGCTCCAAAATCTTTTAATTGCCGATACCTTTTTTAAAACAATATTTTTTTTCTCAGGGATGTATGCCACAGTGCCAGCCCTACTGACCTCACTTTTTTATAACATGACACTGCAGCAACACAACATGAAAAATCTGATACCAACAGTGTAGTAAGTGAATGACAGAGGATACGTGCACCTCGTGCAATAGCTCACATACACAGAGAACAAATTCAGTCCATGAATAATGGATCTGTGGGTATTTCTGTCATCTATACCATCCATCTACACTGGAAACATCTGATACACAAGAGAGCAGTGAGAGACAACAGCCCGTGCCGACAGTGAATTATTAAAATGTATTCACATCTCCTGTTGAATCAGATGGAAGCTGTCCGCGACACATCCATGATTTATAATAACGTGTCATGTTGCACAGAACAGTTCTTTACTCCGAATACTCGCCGGTGCCGCTGATCTTCTCAAAGCCTGACACTGAGTCAAAAAGAAATGTAATAAACAATAAGACAAAAAAAAGCAATAACCTCTCCCTGATTAAGTTCACTTTGATAAGGGTCTATGGATCATTCGTTACGCGCTGCCTGTAGGAAGCTCTCTGAGATGGAGACGCGCGGAGCGTTGTTCTTCCGAGCGACGCTGATTGGGCGACTGCATATTCTCCAGCAGCGCTTCAGATTAAGATGAGGGGCGCAGACAAGCGCCTGAGGGAACATGTCAGTACGCGTGCAGAGGCATAAGGCCACACCTCTTTGCTTGTACAGGGACAGGGTGTGACATGTTCGCGCCGAGAAGCAAACACAGGCTCAGGGTTCACTATCAGAGTACTGAGAGACAGTCATGACCCATTTCCTTCAGCCCCACCTTCCCCCAGCACTAGCAAGGTACTTACTGGCAAATCATCAATCTGATTTTAATTTTATTAAACAGACAACGACGGGAATCCCAGAAACATCCTAAACTAAAAATAGTATAGCTGGCCAGCCGATATTTTATTTTTAATAATTCTGCATTTTTATCATCTTACAATCAGGACATGTGACAAATCACACAGACCTTTACCACCCAAATATATAGTGAATGCATATTCCATCAATAAATTCCAAATATTGTATAGCCTATATAAAACAGGATGATAGTTATCCTTATAGTATTTTAAAACAACCAATTCAGAGAAAAATATAATCATGTCCTTTTTTGATAATGGTTTGTATCAAACTTTTGTCAACTCTTGACAACAGTTTGTTTCAAACTTTCTTGAAAGATTACCACAGACATTGACACACTATCTGTTACTTAGTTACACAGTTTGCTAGAAATACGTTTTTTCTTTCCTTATTTGTTCACTCAGCATCGTACATTGTGTGCATCTCCTGAGCCTTATGACTGCAGAAGCTTTGGTGAAGCAGGTGCAAGAACACTGAAGCTGTTAAAAGAAATTCCACACATCAAAGCAATACGGAGGGAGAGCAAATCTGAACACTTAAAGACCTGTGGAAGCCGCACAAAATGGCCTTCAAACAGAAACAGAAATATTACAGCATTCTACAAATCACTTGCAACTATGCCACTTGACGTTCCACTCATCGTTTTAGCCATTTTATTTCACTTGTCGTTCCACTCATCGTTTCAGCCATTTTATTTCACTTGTCATGTAACGCCTCCTGTCCAGCGGCACTCTGACACGTCTGCTGTCACTCTCTGGTGGTGAGGCCCGGGGGGGGGGGGGGGGTCAGGCCATGGTCTGGCGGCTGAAGAGGTCGAGGGTGACGGCGCTGAGGAAGGCAGGGATGCTGTTCTGGTGGAAGAGGTGCAGGTCCACCAGCTCCCGCAGGGTGCGCGAGAAGTCCGTCTCCAGGAGCTGCATGTTCCCCCCCGCCGGTCCGCTGGCCTGGGGAAAGACGCAGAGGCGTTATCTCCACACCCACACTCCCCGCGGTCGTGCTGCAGAAAAGCGCTTTCCTCTGAGTGCCAGTCCAGGGAGGCCTGGCAGCGAGAGATGGGCAGCTGCATGCACAACAGGCCCACTACGGGTGCACACAAACCCCAATACCCTATTCACAAATACACAGATAATGCACTGCAATATGCACACATACACACACAACAGGCCCACTACGGGTGCACACAAACCCCAATACCCTATTCACAAATACACAGATAATGCACTGCAATATGCACACATACACACACAACAGGCCCACTATGGGTGCACACAAACCCCAATACCCTATTTGCCAATACACAGATAATGCACTGCAATGTGCACACATAATTTTTCTTCCTGAAGTTCAGAAACGACATTGGGAAGATATTAGGCAGAGATTAGTGGAAAAGTGAGCACCAGACAAAAAAAAGAAACAACGCTAATTTGTTGGCAGATGTGTTAAAACGAATTTCTACATACACTGACAGATGCATGTACGAAATAAGCGGCAGACGAACAAACTCCACCCCCAACTCCCTGTTGACAGTTTGTCAGCACCTCAAACCCCCCCCATACCTGTTGGCTGAACAGACACAGATAGAGATACAGATACAGATAGCGTAGCCTGCGCATCCCTAACGCCCAATACAATGGGTCCATTGAGCTGAACAAGGCCACTGAAAGACTTGCTCTGCTGCTCAAGTTCCAGCCAACTTCATTTCTCCGGCCCGGGAAAACGGATATATATGGCCTCGGAGCAAAAGGGAGAAAAGTTGAGCGGCGCAGCGGCCATGGGATCTATTGTTTGCTAAAGATTACGCCTTAAAGCTCAAACTAATCCGTGGGGTGAAAGAAGTCGAGTAAACAATTCAATGGCATTGATTTCAACCCTGCAACTACAAAGGCAATCGCACACGGTGTGGGTATCACACACCCTTAGTTACGCCATGCGATATATAAAACAAAATGCAACTGTTGATGAAGTATCTGCTGGGATATAAAAAGTGAACTGTCATGGAGAATAGAAGGTGAAGTGCTGGAACTACCGAAGGATAACAGCCACAATGCTATCCAAAATGCACTGAATATTCATTGCAGGATTAAAGTAGTAGCCTTGATTCAGGATTTATATTGTTCTTTGGCAAATAACATTGATTGAGCTACTGGAGGTTTCTGTAAGCAAGAAATGCCCAGTGAATCTCAAGTCCGTGTTCAATTTCC
This sequence comes from Anguilla anguilla, assembly GCF_013347855.1. Classification (NCBI taxonomy): domain Eukaryota; kingdom Metazoa; phylum Chordata; class Actinopteri; order Anguilliformes; family Anguillidae; genus Anguilla; species Anguilla anguilla. The sequence goes on from NC_049202.1 coordinate 46,166,094, forward strand.
AAAGTTTTACACTTTCCAAAAACTCCATCAAGGGAGGGGCAGAACAAACCCTGTTCGCTGCAGAATAGTTTGCAGTTTGACTACTGGAGCCGAATCTCAGAGAATAATGGCGACTTAAAAACAATTTTAGAGCTACAAACCCATAACTGGTTTTATGTCCCCACTAGTGTCAGCTAATCTGGGGATAATAAGCGGATTGGTATATAAACTCTGTGGTTTTCCATCCAGTTTTATTATAGTCCTTTTAAAAATAACATTACTGCAACACAGTGTAATGTGCAGCGCTGTAAAACACACAAAATACTCACAGAGCAATGTCGGCCGAAGAGCTCATTAGATGGTTGAAATTGCCAAGAATTCTATCACATCAATCTAGTCAATGTGCTACCACAAAACTCTGGAAAGCCAACCACAGATGGCGGTTAAACAGCAAATCAATTATTCAGAGACACCATTTTTTAACAGGAAGGAAACAGCCACTAGCTCAAACATAAAACAATACCCACGAGGGATACCTATTTTGACATTTGAGAATGACAGGTTGATATGATCCATATACCATACAGAAGCAGAACAACGTGATTTTGTCATCTCACAATCTGATAGACATTTGCCATTCAAATTACTCTAGGCCAGGGCATATTTACTGATTAAATCCTAATTTTTTCAATAAATCTTAACTGGGCAGCTTTGATAAAAATCCTGAAAGTCATAATATCAGTATGTGTTGCATAACATCCAAGTCAAAAAGCAAAAGGTGACAACCTAGAGAGGTTACGGTTTAGTAAATTTAGCAAAATCCAACTTTATTGGAACAGAAGATACTTTTCCTTCACGAAACAACAGCCTCATCACAAAAAGGCGAAGATCAAGAGAAACAGTGCACCCTTTTACTTAAAAAAAAATCACCACAGAATATAGATAATGGGCCTCACATACAACGGTGTATAAAACTGGAGCCAATGCTTTACAAATAACTTCAGAAATACAGACGGAAAGGAAAAAAATCAGCAAATGTAGCTTTGTTCTCCCGACTCTCACCGCCCTTTACACCAAGAATAAAAAAGCATTATCCATTTAAAAAGTGCTTTATATTTTTAGCCAGGACCTGCTAGTGGATCATTAGGGCTGCACGGAGGTTATGGTTGCACGGTATAATTTTTGCATACCCCAGCCCAGTGTGCGTCCTAAATAATACCCCGGTATGTGGTATTACTGGTATTTTTCATAAATCACAGGTTATGCATGCCACGAATGGATGACGGTTGGCTCTATTCGTGATAATGGTATCTTTTTCCATCACTAAGAAGTCCTCACAGCATAAAAAGGTAACTCCGCTGATCTCTCTTACTCAAAGGCTTACCGGTACATCCTTTATCCAGGGAGCGCTCTTCAAGCAAGACAGAAAATTGCAATGTGAGCTCATAACATGCGGCCTATATCCCGTCTTGCTTGATAACACATCAGCACTCTTTAGAATGGATGGAGAGCTTCATCTAAATGCAAAATGGCTTAAAAATAATTAAATAAATAACCTGGGCTGCTTGGGTGATCGCCGCTTAGACAACAACCCTCGAGCCAGTTCGCCATTTTTCAGGCTACTGTATCGCTTGCCGTGCGGAAAATGACACCGACATCTGAAATCCCACGAAACTTCCTGTATTGTTATTCTAATCATTAAGTTTTCATTCGATTGTGTTTTTCAATGGGGGAACGAAAGCGGTACACCTGGTGTTGAAAATTCATATCATTAAAAAAAACATATATGGCATACCATTTCTATACCGCTCAACCCTAATGGAGGGATGGAGTCTTCTGGGGCAAATCTCAGAGGATTAATTAACTGAGTGCAGTTGGCAAAGTGGAGAATTTTCCATGTGCTTATTAGAACATTGGCGGATGACGAGGGGAGCTGTCACTCGTTTGCAGGACTCCCAGACTTGCTTGGAGATTTAGACATCAGGGGCATCGGGGGGGATCCTGACAGACAGGTGGTGATGGGAGCTCAGCTGGAGAGCTGGGATTGAATTCTACAGTGACTACCTGCCTCTTCCACTCCGCCGTGTCCGCTGGCTCCCCGCTGCATCGCTCAGCCACTCCTGACAGCTTGGTTGGGATTCGGCGGCAACACAGGAAGCACTCGTTCCTCATTCAGAACATACAGCACTGTGTGCAACACGAGACGCGAAAATCCACAGGGCCCCATAACGGCTCTGCTTAAAAGAATGCTTCTTGTTTAATCAATACTTTGGGCAAATTGCTAGAGAGACCCACAATAACATAAATTTAAAAAAAAATCCAAAATGGCAACTAAAAACCTTTCTGAAGCAGAAAGTATTGCATCAAAACTCACGACTGCACAATTTTGGTAAAAGCTAATTTCTTATTGGTAATAATGTCAGAAAGTTCCAGAGAAAAAGTGAAGTTCCCTTGCAGGTGCAGCCCTATACGGCCATGGCCTCATGGCGACTCTTCTGTGCCGAAAGACACCTTATCTGACGAATCGAGCTGCTCCAAGCCTGACGGTTAGGATAATATTCAGATATTTTAATTAGGTAAAAAATGCATTACACCATAATTGCACCTTAAATCTGAGAGTTAGCTTTCATCTCTCTTCTTATCTGAGCACAGTCACACTAGGTTCTAGGTTTATTTGCTGGCTTTCATTGGAAAAGGTACACCTCAAGGCATATGAGCATTTAGTGTAATAGGAAGGAGTGCCATCCTCACTAAATGAGATTCATTACTGAGAATTACCGCGATTGCTTTCCAGAGGACAACATTAATGCATTAATACCAGAACTTCCTGAGAAAGCGTAGATTTTACACTCGAAGCTATTTCTGATACGCGTTAGACTCAGAACAAACACAATCCTTCCCACACTGTAGTCATTTACTCTCTACACACTGGGATGCTGTGGCAGAGACCAATATGGCAGCATGCAACAGTCTCTTCAGCACAAAAGCATTAAGATCCACAACAAGCTAAGAGCCTGTTCAGATTTACCAACAGCATTTGGACGCCAATGTGAAAAAGAAGCAGATCTGAGGCATCTGAATTCTTGCTCCCTTTAGCGCACACTTTGCCGACTTACATTAGTGATATGTACCCAACGCTAGCACGCTGCTGCTAAAACATCAAATACTGTATCTGTAGAAACTGATTGCTCCAAAAAAATGAGCTAATATCAAGGGAGGATGGGAACTCAGCAGGGGGTTCCATCAAACAGCAGCCATTAGATGCAGTATGCGCTTCAGAGGACACATGCTAGCCTGTGTACTCCAAAAACTGAGGGAGGATGCTGAAATGAAGACATGACAACACATGACCACTGGGCTTTCTAACTTGGGGAACAGAGGAAAAAATGGGGAAAAACACGGCTAATATACTACACTTTAACGGCTGTGCAATTGCCTCCAAGGAGTGACATATCACCATTGAGCCTGAAGTTGCCATCTCTGACATTTAGCCTTTCCTTTCTAGGAGTATAAAGTGATCAAGTAGTATCGCCCGGCCAAAAAAAGCATAAAGTGGAGCAAGCACACAAAATCATTTTGGCTGCAATTCCTCCATTCTTCGGGGTTTTGAAGGTCAATTTGTTTGGCGGACACTTCTTATTTAGCACTTTAACACAGCACAGAGAACAATAATCAACAAGTGCAAAGGGGCCAGGGGGAGGTTCTATATTCAGGAAAATCTCACAACACAACACGAAAATGGCTAACAACAAAATTAATTTCACCTGACCAGCTCTGCGGAATGGAGGCGCCTTTTCAATTCGGCAGTGTATTTGAGGGCGGATAACTGCAGGTCAAAACATAAACTATGTAATTATGTCTAGGGCAGCAAGCAAAGGCATTGCTGTGAGAATCAAAAACAGTTTCTTAACATTCTCCTGACCTAAGTCATAAAACAACAGCCCAGAATTGTAATTCTAATGGTAAAAAACCTGTAAAAGAATATAGTCTAGTACTGCAGGTAGAATGTTTTTCCCTTTAAGGTATCTGGATATAATGTATTGGTCTGGTTTTTTCCACCAAGCCATTATCAACGTTTCCTTGAGAACAATATTTCTAATCATTCTAAAATCTAGATTCTAACAAAAGTGCATTTTAGGTGGGAAAATAGAAGCAAAAGGCCCAGCTATCGCAGGGGACTGGGGAGAGCTGATAAAGATGCAAACTCTGAATGCTTCTGGCCTTAAAGGAGAGATAAACCAAGCCCTTTCTGAAACCATCACATGCATCAGCTTCATGCAGAATCTAATCTATCCAGGCTCTGGTTTTCTGAAGGAATTCCAGCTGGAAGGTTCCAGATCTTTTGGGTGAGCCGGGGGCAAACGGCCTTTTACACAGCCTGTTCAGCCCACTGCAGATTTGACATGGCCGGTGACTGGGAAACCTCCAGCCCACCTCCGACCAAACAGCCTCTCCCGCTGAATGCCACTGCTCGCACACCCACACAAAGCAGGCCGTGTGCTCTTTCAAAACCGGCGAAGTGCGGCGAAAGGAAGCGGTCGTGCTCGCAAGCCGGTCAGCAGGCACGGCGGCCCGGGGAGGTTTTGATGTGTATGAATCATCAATCACAGAAAAACACTTTGATTAAAATGCCCACCGAGGGAGTCTGTAGGCACAGTCCGGCTCTCGGCGCTAATTTCCATTCGTTAGCGCGGTTCCCTCAACACACAGGCCCTGCCAATAGCGTAGCATCGCAGGAGAGCGATACACCTCCAGCCACTGGCATCACAACTGCATCCGCTGGACTGATTTCACTTTGGCAGCGGTAATATGTGCATTTCTATCCTGTCTAATTCCTGGGGGTGAGTAATTCGGTGGCGGCGGCCATTTGACTCCATTAAGGCTGCGATTGGGTTTGATGCGCCGTTGTGAGCGCTAACGGGCTGCTAAAGACTGTCCTGGAGGAGGAGGAGGAGGAGGAGGAGGAGGAGGAGGGTCTCCTGCTGTACTCCGACTCGTCTGTTTCCTGGGCTGAATCATGCACGCATCCAACTCCATTACTCTCCATTTTATAGTGCTAACTGCATCCTCCAGCATTACCCATAAAAATCATAATAGTGATAATATGAATACACATTCAACTTGCATTATCTTCAAATACCCCATTGTAAAAATGGAAAGTCAGTTGTTCAGTGTCCTTTGTTTGATACAAAGTTGCATGCAAAGTTTCAAGTACTTTTGAACATGACATGACTATTGAATCACTGAATATCCATTTCAAGCTGAGGATGCCTGGCAAGTGTTTTTTTTTGGGATTGCCTTACCAAATTAACGGTCATTTACCTTATGGGCAACAGAATGTTGGTAGCCAAAGGGCTGCTATCTAACAAATATAAACAATTATAAAATCATCACTGACATGCTCAATTCTTTTTTTAGTCTGATCATTCAGTAGCTTTTACCCATCACAGCTACCCTGCGTTACCAGACATATCCTCACTGATCACATATTGGACCTGTATAAGTTAGTTAGCCATGGAATATGGAGTCCTGACCACAGTCCCTTTTTTGTACAAATATTTGTACTTGCCATCTCTCTCTGGTACACACATTACAGGTATATCATTACACAGAACTGTATCTAGTACACAGAACTGTGAAAATAAACATATTTTCATAGTTCTGTGTGACACCAAAACATAAACAGGATGTCTGGACTCTGTGTATTCTTACCAATATGTCACTGTGACAGCAAGAGATCCTGAGCAAGTTAACCCAGAACAGAGAAGAGCAAGTAAACCTGCAGTCTTTTTCATGGTCTTTTGAACCGGATAAGTGCAGTAGCAGTGGAAATGTCCAAGCATTCAGCTTCAGCACCAGCCTCTACACAGTATCCCCACAGAGGCCTGCCACCCTGGAGGGTTATGAGGTACAGCACACACACATCTGAGCACAAAGAGGACAAGCAGCCACCAGGGGGGACAGGCCAAATAACCCCCCCCCCCCCCCCCAGAACAGCAGGACCAGCGCAGGCAGCCCAAATCCAGTCCCCAGCAGAGACTGAAGTCCGTGATGACTTAGCGGAGCAGCTGCTGTGGGGACGGTGATGAGGCGGACCGCCCTTCTGGAGCGAGCGACAGAGCGCTCCACTGCATCCATCCCCTCCAGACCCCGGCCCCCACGACGCGCTTCTAGACGGGCGACGCCACGAGAGACACAAGCTCTGCCAGTGCAACCCACTACCGACCCGGCCGTCACGCAGGAGCTACCAGCACACCCTTCTGCCCCTGCAGCTGCCAGTCTGTCCCGTCTCCACCGCCTGTCAGTCACGCACTTCACCTTACACCCTCAATACAAGCACTCAAGCACTAAACCCGGATTGCGCTCATGTTGTTGTGTGTGTCATTAGAATATAAACGGGATGTCTGGACTCTGTGTATTCTTACCAATACCCCACTGTGTCAGCAAGAGATCCTGAACCAGTGCAGGTTAACCCAGAATGGGGAACAGCAACTAAACCAACAGTCTTTTTCACAGACCATAATGTTTTAATCTCATGAAACATACATGTTTTGCAATAATATTATTGTTGTTCTTATTACACACAAGACACACATTTCCGTATTCACAACTGCAAAAACGAAATGACTGAAACAATCTACATCTACGCAAGACACCATGGAAAAGCAATGGCAGCATTAGCATAATGCATCTGACTAAGGAAGTATTCAGAGGGAATGCCACTCCGCAGAAACGGATAGCTGCCTTGCCTTTTCCGACGCACGGGCATGTCACGCGCGTGCAAGAGACGCAGGCGGGGCCTCACGCATAGCCACATGTCAATCGCAGCGTCCTCCGTCCGAAGAGATGACAGCGCCAACAGAACGTTTCGCCGCGCGATCATTCCTGATCCTCTCATAGGCTGCTGAGCAGTGCAATGCCAGCTTGAGTTAGGGCAGGGACGGCCACAGACCTGTCCCTGGACATCTGCAGCATACCTGCTCTCCTCTCTGGCCTGGGGGAGATTCCAGCCTCACAAAACATTCAAGCAATACCCAAAAAATACAGACATACCACAACATGCACTCATATGTATGGCATTAATACATATGGAGGCCATTTTGTGAATAAGGGGATCCAGGATTCTTTTAATACCTGACATTTGTTTCACTACCAGTACATTATACAGTACAATGGCAGTGTAGCACATGTCTGCTGCAATTTACATTAGCTTTCATTTATTTGGAAACCTGCAGGTTCTTTGTCGGCTTATCTGTTCACGATGGTACAAAAAAGCATGAGAGCACAAGAAATGGTAAAAAAAAAACTTCAATGTCATAAACTAGGGAAGAAGAAGTTAGCAAGATGGTATTTTAGTTGCCTTACATCTTAAATTTGTAACATATGATATGGTGGATGTTTAAAAATTCATATGTAATAAATTATATTCAATAATGCTTTTAAATATGGTTAATTAAAGTTGTTCATTTTGAAAGTGGTGAGAAGTCAGCATATTAAACTAATTACCACGCTGCATTCTAACAATATGCACTACAAATAAACAATATTACTCCAAGGAAGGCGATAGCAGAAGGCTTTAACTGGAGCCAATTCACCACCCTTAGGCAAGTGTGTATATTCAGAAAACTGCTTGCCATGATTATTTATGATACATACATAAATGCATACATAAATCCATACAAACAAACACACACACACACACACACACACACACACACACATGCAGCAAACTGATACCCGACATCATCACGGGGGGACCAGTGTCCTAAGATCTCTTTTTGCCTGCAGTCACGTAACTGCAGGCTGGACTGATCTGAAAAATGCCTTTGGTCATAAGGTCTGCTGAGCAACAAATAATAAATCAGCCTTGCATTCAATCTTCTATTAAAAAAAAAATAAAAACACTCTTGTTCACAGCAAATATTTTACAATAGGACAAAAAATGGCTTTTTGAATATCACCTAGCCATGAAAATTAAGCCTAGGGATATGGGATAAGTAATTATTGTCCAGCAATTTACAGTTAACTGTTTGTGTTAGGGAACTACGCTGCACTGTGAATCTATCACTCAATCTACAATATCATTCATGTAAAAAGCACATATTGTATAGTGAAGGGCTCCCTTTATCCATGGGGTGGCAGTGCGAAGTGCTGGTGAAAAATAAAACAGAACACCTTCCAGGCCCCATTCTAGACTGTTTTTGGGGGGCAGTGACAAATTATGGTTTGTTTGCCGACTAATAGGCATAGTGTTTTCATGGGTGTTTTATAGGCCTAACTAGGCTATACAGAGTATACAAACACCATTGTTCCTCCTTTAAATGTGAAGCTAAGCTACTCTAAAGACACACAGATCTATCATTTTCTTTTTAGTTTTAACCTGATCTCCGCCCCCTCAGAAGACAGCTTTAAACAGTACAACAGTGTTACTCTCTATATATACATGTGAAGATAAAGTACTAGGCAACACCATTTTATGTTTCAATTTCAAACCAACCTCCAGTCCTCTACCCCCGACACCATTTTGGAGGACAACTTTATTAATGTCAAATTATACCTATAACTATCAATTATCTTGCAGTGCCAAAACAGCCTGTGCCATGATGACCCTGTTTTTGTACATCTCTCTCTCTCTCTCTCTCTCAAAACCAGACAAAAGCGCATAAATGTGGCATGGTTTGGCATGGCCACTCACACTGTAGCAGGCCAAGCCAAGTCTACAATGCAATTCATTCACAAAATGCCAGTGTGCTCCCAAAGAAAAAAGACTACAACAAGATCTGCAGTATGACACGAACAAACATAGAAAAGCTCCCATTTCAACTACACAAAGAAAAACACTGAGGCATTTGTTAGAAAGTACCCTTTTCACAAGCTTCTACCTCAACACATTTTTTCACCCATGAGATGTGTTCCTCTCCAGCATTTCTCCTCCCTCACAGCAGGACCTCCAATCACTTACAGACCAGCGGTGAGAAGAACTCTTAGGCCTCAGACCAGAAGCATTAATCAACTTTCCTCACAGCTGGAACAGCACAGGAGGAGGAGGAGGAGGAAGACAACAAGCAGAAAACCAGCCTGCGCTGAAACATTCCTCTCGCTCGAAAGCAACATCATATAACATTTGGTATCTCCTCCAGAACAGCAACATCTAACACAGATAAGAAGACTACGGCGACTGAAGTCGATTGAAGTCGGCAACAATTACACAGTTACAATTACAGTACGTACAGCTGAACAGCATGTGTTTTCCTCTGAAGATGAAAACGGTACTGCTAGCAGACAGGGATACGACGATGTAGGCACAGCAGTTCAAACAGACAGCAAACAAGACACGGTCACAATTTGTAGAATATAAGCAGCGACAGTGGAGACAAGTGATGCGTGACACTAACAACACACAAAAATCATTTCACATCGTTTGGTCAATGTATGCGCAGGGAACTGGAACAAACCCAGCTACAGGCAGTGTCTCTAGGTAACGTCCTCAATGCCTCCATTAAACTGCAACCATGTACCAGGGGGCCATTAATTACCCCATTGTGGCCATTACCTAAAAACAATGTCCTCGCCTCAGGGCACCACTGCTTAATTAAACTCCTCAATATCCTCTGCTTGGCATTTATATTAGAATGGCCATTTCTGAAGGTTCTAATAAAATATTTTCTGTGGGAAGGGATGAAAACATTGTTATTGCCCCAGTCTGTTCTGTTCAAATTTAATCATTTGTTGGCCTTGGCTAAACTGAGATCAGCAGAGGTTTTGGAAAATGCTGCAGCCATCTACTGGTCATCTGAATTTCTGTTAACATGTTATACTGTTATATATTATGAATGGGTTCATTGGTGTTAGCACAACATCCAAGGTATTTTTAATGAAATAAAATAAAACAATTAAACATATAAATATAGAAAAAAAGCTATTTCGACCAAGATTAACTGAATGAATATTCAACTTTTATTGAGATATACCCTAAGACATGGGAAGAACTTGGTAGCGTGACTTCTGAGAGATCAAAAAGGTTATCTTTGATTTGCATCAATTTATCATTCAGAAAGGTACACAATCAAATATTTTTAAAAAAGGTCAGCAAAGTTCTTTCAAGAGCATTTATTCAAAATATGACCTTATCAGTGCTTGTATGCATATTTTAGAGCAAAAATGTGTTATTAACAACTTTTGACCTTTGAAAAACAACAGGTTTCTTTTCCCGTGTAGTAAAATATTCTCCGCCTGTCAACAGAAAAACAGACATGGACGGGGGGGGGGTTAACTGACAGCACCAAAGGCTCAACCGGGAGAGGGAAATTGCCACTGGCTTTACTTTGGCCACTGAGCTGTGAAATGTTTTCAAAGCTGCCACAGTTGAGGTGCCAGGGTGCTAAGAAGTCACCTGGAACCTTTCACAGATAATGCCGTATGGGAGGGCATGGCAACTCAGGGCGCTGACCCCCATCTGCTGACAGGTCTTACAGCAGGAAGCACACTCATCACCCAGACCCACTTCCTTACTGTACGTTTTATATGGAAAATACTCCGGCCATCAAGAACAGAAGACAAACAACACCTGCGCCAAATTGGAAATACCTCAAGGATGAAAATACAGTATCTGAAACTGTCAACAATTAATAAACAGTAATTATATTCTGAGGGGTTCAAAGTTCACATTTCAAGTGGTGCAGGCTAAACAGTATGAAACACAAAACCCCTGAGAGGTACTGCAATCTCAATCTTGCAAATGAACACTTGGTGGGCTTCAAGGTGATAATACCTTTTTATTACAGAGTGCCCAATGACCCTGGTGAATTCCTCTTGTCTGGGAACTTTCCCACAGTCTTAATGGGGATGTGAAATAAAATCTCCTTGCGAGGTGACAGAGCTATCAGGTGAGTGGAGATGCAGGATTATGAGGGGTCAGAGTGCCGGCATCCCGCACTAAGCACATCAAATTAATGAAAATCAATTCCACCTCTACAGCATTATAAAGGTCCAGGTCACCTCTGCAAGGTATTGAGACTGAATGGTGTTGTCCTGAATACAGACAAACTTTCTTTGAAATCATTCAGGAGACAGCTATTTTTTCCAGTCTTGGAACCAGAATAATTACCAAACAAGTTACCACTGTTTTATTTTAATCAGATATGCGAGGGTACACTATTTTACCATAACACAATGATACTATAAAAATTCTGAATTTAGTTGGTGATAGTCAGGTGTAAAAAAAATACACACTTTGCTTTACATGCCTCATTTGAGCCAGCATGTATCGTAGTTGTGCTTTATGGACTGTCACCAAACTCTTTCTAATTTACTCCTTGATTATGAAAACTTTAAAAAAGCAAGTTGTGTGAAAAATAACTTCGCCCAACAGATGTTGAATAACAAGCAAAATAAACAGCCTGTATTTTCAAATAAGACACACTCTTTACTCGATACTCGATTGTTTTAATTGCACATGCAGAAAGTCTTCTGAAAACGACAGCCTGTCTTTTGGCAGGTTCACTCCACACCTCTTCACAGACGGGACGCAGCACATTTATTTTAAAGAAGCTTGGATATTAAATGTGAACAACTATTCTTCTTCTTCATTGTTTCATGTTATTGGAGTTAATACATTTCATTTAATTTATAAACAGGATAGATAAGTCGTGCAACAAGCTAATAAACGGATAACGATAGCGCTTCTTGCCTAAGCTGGCATTAAGATTTCATTTAGCGGCTGAACCTTTTAAAATGCAAAAAGGTGAGCGACGCAGAGGAATCGATTGATCAAGGCAGAGCTGATTAGACATAGAAACACGGTGATGCTCAATATTACGCCTAGAGGGGAAAGATGGATTGTTAATCAGCACTCACTGAAAAATGCCGTTCTTATTGTATTTCTAAATGTCAGTGTTAAAGTTAGCCCCCGCAATCCTCAGCACAAGCTCTAATTACACGCCATGTTTATTTAAATGTCAGTTGTATCCATTAATCTCTATTCCCTTGCCGCCAAAAAAAATTCAATATTAAAAACACACACGAGCTGCGAGCTGAAAACAAGCAGAAATCGCACGAGAGAAAAGAAATCGCAAGCGGAGCCGCTTCGACTCCTTGGGCTCCGGCCCTAACCCGGTCAATCCGATAGCTCCCCCAGGCAACACGGGGAGCGGGGCTCCAGACGCCACGGACGCCAAGACAAAGCCCAGTCTGGGGGAAGGCAGGCGAGCCTGTCTAATGACTGCGGCTGTCACGGTCCCACACTGGCGGACGGGGAAGACAGACGCTGACTGATTGGACGTGCGGCCAAGACACGCTTAAGAGATCCCCTCATTAAGACGCGAGCGCAGAGCCCGAGCCGGGCCCCCGGCAGGAGCAGGGGAGACGGGCGGGGCCACGCGGCCTGCCGGGCGCGGGCGGGACCGCGAACAGACAGCTAAACGCACGGCGAGCGGGAGCGGGCTCCAGCCACTCGCGCTCGTTAAGACACCAAAGAAGGAGCCAATCAAAGAGCCCGGACGCGACAGATAGCGGGAAAATAGGAGGGGGACGTGCCCACGCAGGTCACGTGACTTTCAGCCTGGGAACTTTTCCTTCTGGCGATAACGAGGCCCCCTCCTTCTTCTTTCTCATTCTCCCTTTCATTTTTTCTCTCCGAGCAAAGACTCTTCTGATCACAGCTAAGGACAAAAACGTGTGGGGGAAAAAACAATCAATCGTTCCATTCTCCAGGAAGATAAAAAGCTGTCGCGCTTTAATTATTTCTTCCTTGTAGCTGCATGAATTTGCTTACCACTTGATACAGAAGGAAGAGCTTCACTGCGAACACTTTGAACAGATAAACTGCTTTGATTTTCTAGCTCAACAAAATAACTTGGTGGCACCAGCAGCTTTTGTTATACAGTCTGTATCCACGCATGAGTATGTGCTTTTGTTATTGTTATTGTGCTGTGCTGCAGAGGTTTGGAGTAACGCCTGACATAAACTCCCTATAAATACTGGGCATAAAAATAAAAAAAATCACTTGAACAGCTGGCATATAAATATAAAACACTGCAGCCTGAGAGGCAGAACGCGACGTCTGACAAGACCAGAGCCGGTGTGATAAACTACTGTGCAATTATGTGTGCTCCTGGTCACTCTCGCCACAAGATGCTCACACTGAACAATGCCAATCAGAACAAGGCATGGGGGAATTCATAAGTCAGTGCTTTCCCTGCTACTGCACTGTAGGTATATGTATGTGCACTTCTTCAGTGAATACAGCTCTCCATACTGTTACACCGCTTCCTGTGGAATATCGTCGACCTCAAAGCTAATAATTTGCACGTCATAAGGAAACGGAATCGTTATGCATTTCAAATGTGATTTGTTTGTCCATTTTCATAACCCTTCTGGTTTGCTGGCATGGAGCCATCTTAGCTGAAGAGTAAAGAAACAGCTGAGGGGTCACAGAGCTCAGTGAAGAAGTCAATCGAGTCACCGTGATTGAAGAATGCACATCTGAACTTTATCTATGCCATTAATAAATCAGGCTTAATCGAAGTTTAGTAAATCATACTGTGTCACAGGTAATTACCACTGGCCAAGGTTGTTTGGCAATAAAAAATCCATTCTATAGCATTAGACTGGAGTAAAAACATATGAATAACGTTGATGCACAGAAGAAGAAATTATATGTGTAAATCATTTGTAAAAAAATGTTAAAAGATGTTTATTTAACCCTACCTTTACAGCTATGGACAATGCCCAGGCAGTGTGTGGAAAATGATAGCCTTACCACTAGATTATTCTACCGTGCCGCAACAGATTGGACAGCAGCTCAGCTGCCCAAACTTCAGAATAGCAAATGCCACAGCTCACGTTGCCGAGATTGGACTTGTGCTTGACCCTAGCTGATGCTTTTCAAATTCAACCTGAAAAAGAATGACAATCTGCTACCCAAGATTGCCTAGACACCCTGTTACAGATTGTGTGTTTTCCAGCATATGGACACTATACAGTAGACACAATTTAAATAGGCAGATGTACATCCTTTAACACAAACCACAAAACATGGTGCGCAACTCCAATCAGAGGTCAGAGTGACGCCATCGTTCACAGACGTACAGGCCGTAGTGGACTGGTGCTCAGCGTGATTAGCAGTAGGCTGCAGCGTTCCCCAGACCTTGTGTGAGAGCAATCAGGGATGGCAGGCTTCATTACCATTTCCCCATCAGGCAGAAATCAATGATTTTGAGGATACTTCACCTGGAAAAGGACATTTTACCACTTTGGTGTGTTTTGTGATAATCGATCAAGCAGTGCTATCCCGCCCCTGATTTCTCCCTTCCCTGGAGGCCTGAGGTTCTGATCATGGAAGTGCTTTATCTATGCAGGCAAGCCATCCCTCTCATCTACAAGTGCTCATCTTTCCTTTAATTGTCCCGCATATCCTAGACCTGCGTCAAATTTTTACAATGAGAGCTGGTTATGTGCATTGTCTACAGCAAGATAAAAAACTCCAAATGACGCACAATGCAGAATCACATTGGATGACATCACCCAATACCCAAGATTCCACATTAAGCAAGCTGCATGAAGAGTAATAAAAAACTGTTCCTATAGGGGCAGTTGGTGCATGACCTTTGTCCAGAATTCTGCAGTTCAACAGGATATTGTTTTGAAGGCCCAAAAACAGAATTGACTGGTCTAAGGACCAGAATGCCACTAAAGTAAGAAGTTTTGAATAATGAGAAGCAGACTGAGATCTACGACTGTGCGATGGAGAGCGGTCTCTGCTTCAGCAAGAGAAGGGCGTGGGGACTATGAAGGACCACACAAATGCACACGGACACGGAATCAACTAAGTAATCCCTCCAGCTGGCCAACTCTGTAGATGTGAGCGACTTTGCAAAACAAGTACTTCATTTTACCATGACAAATAAGCCAGCATATGGAAGCGGACAACTTCACGGAACAAAGACCACGAGAAATCGAGCAATTTCGACAAAAAGCACAATCCGTGCATCTATCATGGGCATGACTCATCATAAAGGCTGGCGTTCCATAGCTCCCCGACACTCAGAGCAGAACAGCCCGAGCAGGAAACCCATCACACAAGACATGTCTGGCGATGCCAATTTAGTCCTATTCAACGCTCATTTCGTGTTATTTGTTTTACCCTCTCCAGCTAAATTGATACTGAAGCGAATAGATCGACTGTTCTGTCAGATAAGGTGTTCTGTTTTGCAATGTGCAGTGACTGTTGCACAGCGCTAATCAACCTTAACACATCCATCACACAACAAACACTGTTGTGAAAACAACCTGTCTCATAAATCAAGAGTATATTGGGAAATACAGAGTACTGGAGATTGCAAAAAAGGTTCCTAAAAGGTTGCATTTGAGATCATTTCTTTGTGTCTATAATGATATTGCTATCGACATGCAATGCTTGCATGTATTTTCTTTCACAACTGCAACGGAATTCATTATAAGACTAAATAAGCTTGTTGGCTGCTTGTGACAGTCACGCTAATGGGTGTTAAAAATGATACAAGTGCTTCATTACAATGCAAAGGGTTACAGCAAAGTGTCCATTTTTTCTCTGTAACTGTGTGATACACAATTACAGTATGATTTGCATTCAAAATCTTTGGTGGAGAATCTGACTGTTCAAGATCCAATAAGATGTTCCTCTGTCCATACCTATTTCCATAAGCACAGTGTGACCGGCTCCAGGTTTGCTCAAACTTACCATTGCCCTTCTCACACTTTGTTTTGTCAGGCGCTTTCTAAATTTGCTTTGTCATTGAGGGCCGAGGACTGGCAGTTGAGGTTTTCACCCAGGATGAGGTTTATCCCCCGGATGAATGGACAGGCAATCCTGCTCGTACCGCTGCTTTAAGTGTTCTTTCTGACCTTTTCGCCTGCCGCCTCTTAATCTTCCTCCGCTAAGGAATCCACCACATAAAACAGACGTTTTCAGTCACCCCGACCAAGTGAACCAATCGCACTCCTGTCTTCGCTCTGGGGGGGTGGTGTCACATTTCGTAACTGACTTTTATGCTCTTCTGAACTCCGTGACATTCTGGACAACATAAACTCCCTCAGAAACCCAAGCCTATTAATAAGACATTGGTCAACAGTAACTGAGTTTAATGCAATAGAAGAAAACAGTGTGGTCTCAGCGGAAACTCAAAGCCCGAAACAGCCATAAAGCACAGTTCTGAACTGACGGGGCTAAACTACACTCTTGCTAGCCGGAGGGTGACATTCTAGCCCCGACTTAAGGGCTGCTTTTACCTTCTAAAATGAACCCATATGCTGTTTTGATCTCTGCTGACCTCACAGTCATGTATCCCGTCAAAATCTGCCTGGACACAGGTCCTTCGCCTGAGTTTGATTTTTGAAAATGACGTGTTTATGTATTTTTCTTTGCTTGGCAGGCAGCCTTTTCCTGGAAGACTTTCAGAGTGACTTACGGAGACGAAACATTTAATCTTCTCTCTGGCTCAGAAGCCACTGTCGCCGAAACAGTCCTCCATGCAAAGTTCCAAGCAAAATGCCAGGGGCAGACAGTGCCCAGCACAGAGCAGACGCCAAAAACAACTGGAGAAAGCCTTTTCAAGTTCACGCAAACCTCTTTAATGTCTTTGTGACCGCATATCTTTTCATTTCCAAGAGGAAATCAATCCATACCAGACCATGTGCATGTTTTGGTATAAAATGGCACTGCAATCATTTTTTATCTTAAAAGTGTTTTAAGCCCAAATTAATTGAGTCCCTGTCTAAAAGCTAGGGACTCAATTTCAGAGATCCAAAACCATCTGCTGGTATCAGACGAGTGTTTGGGTAATCCGTAGAGATGACCATTGCCCATTTACTTTTCCATTGTTTCAAAAAAAGCAATATGCTCATAAACAATAAACAGATGTACTAACTTGAAATAATCTTGCAAGTAATGTTGTCTTTAAGGGATTAAGTGCTGCCAAAAAGGAATATTGGGCCACATTTGCCAAGAAACTGCCTGATGGTCACAGCTGCCCAGTCATTCTCCTGTCATAATTTTGCAATGCTCCAGAAAAATCCACTATTGCCATCGAATAATATCTACACTCAAAATAATACAATTTTAAATGAATCGTTATTTAGTGGAGTACTGCTTTGAATTTGAGTGGTCCTTCAAAGGAGCACAATGTTATTTGGGCGAACTGGCCCTTGAAGTCAGGGGATACATTTACAGGGGAAACACAGAGCTCTCATCTTCCAGGAAATGACACTGTCATGCATTGCAGAGCCCATCCAAATGATCAAAAACTTTTTAAGAAACAAAAGGGCAACCTCTGCTCGATCCCTCTTGCCATGGGTAGTGAGACTGGCCTGTCACATGGGTCAAAGGCTTTCGGACCTGGCCAATGCACCGCCCTCTTACAATTGGGACAAACCAGCACAATGCCCAAACAAAGCCATCAAGGCACAGGGGCTGAAAAACTGTCATTGTGACTTACAATTTCAGTCTAGTGAGGGAAGCTTAAATATACTGCATTGCTATGATATACAGTGGAAATGAATGGGAATTAGCACGTGTTGCAGTTCCCATAGGCCCTCGTTTTAAAATAGAAACACAGCGTGAAAAAGAAGTCATGAAAGAAGGCATGATCAGGATGAGTCAAATACTTTTTCTTGAAGAAGAAAGTTTGCCTGGGTAACTTGAGCAATTAATTAAATTCAAATCAATAATAAAAAGCGTACTCTTTTCAGTTCTTCATTTGAATATATGCCCAAAGCCCCTTTACTCCCATGTGAGTGAACATATCTCCAAAACACAGAATAACTGCCACAGAATACAAAACATGTCTTTTATGCCTGCTACCTCAGGAACGTGGAAGGGCTGCCCAGCCCTCGTGTGAGCTGTTTAACACCACTCCACACTAAGCCAGGGTCTTCCTGGAGCGCGTATCACGGGGGGCACCCAACAACACACAGATTTCCACAGCGCTGTGATAAAAATGAAAACAAGAGAAAGAAACCCTGGGCAATAAGACTATCGGTTTTCCCCCACCCGCAGACAGACAACACAGGGCAGGAAGGAGGTAGCATTAAGGCGATCAAACGCGCTCCTCGTTCAGCCGGTTGGCTCCTCCGAGGGGAGACGCAGCCCCCCCCCCCCCACCCCCAGTGCTTGTGAGGAGCCCCGGCCCCCCAGGCACGCTTCACCTGGAGCACACGCAGCCAATGCCTCCCCCCCCCACCCCCCCCCCCGCCAGCCGTCTCTCTTTTCAGTCCGACAGTGAAATCCTCCCAGAATTTCGGGCGGGTAATGAAAGACAGAGCTTGAAACCAGAGCAGGATCAGAGAAGAAATTCAGCCATTTGAACAGCACCCTCAGACCAAGACAGTCCAAAAATTCTTAAGGGATCTCCTCTGCATGATATTTCGTACTTTTTACATGCACTTTTTTCTGCATATTTCAACTTTTTTTGTATTACACTGCAGGGAATGTTTACAGGGTCAACAACAGATCCAATAATTTTTCTGAAATAAAAATGTTTATGCATTTTCACTACACCCCAGAATGGAATTTCTACATATGAAATAAATGGTACAGCAATATGGAATACAAAGGCGGCATTATGGTTTTTTTTTTTTTTAAACTGCGTGATCTAGGAAAACAATTGAATGGAATGATTGCTGCTGCTAAACTCAATATGAACATTTGTTTATGAATATTAGTTTTGGTCCAACAAAACCGTACCAAAAACACCGTAGGCAGTGGCCTTTTTATGCTTTCCTTTACTTTTCCTCGAAACGCGAGATGACAGATTTTTTCTCTCTCCGGAAAAAGTTCTGCCATTTAGTCCTGCAAAATGTGGCCTGGGAGGACAATTGTAAATGCCAGTCGAGGCAATAAAACACTCAAACCAGAACTATAAAAAGAGGAAAACTTTATGCACTTCAACGCAATCCAAAATTTGGAGACATTTTAACCTTTACATTCGGCACTGGCTTTGCAGGGCACATCACATCAAATTTTTTGTCTTAAGTAATAAAGTATTCCTTATCCAAACCTCCAATTAACTTGGTTCTGACAGAACATTTTAATATAAGGTACCTGAAAAACATCTGTACACAGACACCTAAAGCTCTCAGTCAAAACTTAAGCACAGGTTCCAGAGTGTCTTCTATCTGCAAACGCATAACAACATTTTAACCCGGAGAAAGCTAGGAGTGAAAAATGGAGAGCCACATCCTTCCATTACTGACACCTATAAACCGGATCTGCCGGATTACACCTCCTTTTTTATGCGTTCCCCTCTTCGGAATGACCAATCATATTTTATCCACCAGGGCTCGTTACCGCAGCCCCCTGTGTTCTACTCCGAAGCAGGTGTTTCAGCCACTGCTTCTCATCACAGTGTTTCCAAGCCAGTCTCGCACAGACGTGAGTCAGAGGAAGACGCTTCATGGGCAGCTCAACTGAGGGCTTGCAGGCGATGAATTGGCTAGGGAGAGGGTGCTGGTGTGTGATGAGACACTTTCATTCCAGCCAACTGAAACCCTCCCATCTCTGGGTGACACCCTTCCAGGCTGTTGGCCACAGTTGGGGCTGGCAAGGCATGGATTTTCCGCCTGGTCGCTGGGCCCATCCATACGCTAGAACAGCGCCCTTACAGGATAAGCTGCCCAGCGGCCTCAGCCGCCCTCTTAAAAGGCCTTTCAGTGAGACGGCCCACTTTATGGGATCATCAGGATGCCAGCGCTGACTGCGGACGGCAGCTCCACAGGGCAGTGTGTAACTGAGCGTAGTTTCTCCTTCAGTTGTGCTGGCAGGCGTGCCCCTGTCTCGTCACACGGGCACAACTCCTCTGGTCGATAGGGCGCAGCATGCAGCCTAACCGTGCCAGCTGTGAGACGGGCGTGTGCGCACGACTGACTGTTACGTATCGAGAGAAATCTGGATTTAAAAAAACTACAGGATGAGTCTTGAACAGAGCCCAGACCTAAGGTCAGAGTGGGGAAAATACCAAGGTATTACTCTGCTTGTTGCTGGAATCCTCTTGCAATGTCATGCAGACATTTGAAGCCCGAAGTATTAAACATTAACATGTGACATTATTGACTTTCTGTACTATTCCACAAACTAAGCTTAATAAAAAAAAAAAGTGGGAACGCTATATGTCATAGAACAGATTAAGATTAAGATTTTGAAGAGATGTACTTAGCTGCCAACCGAGCATTGATTTGACATCCTGTGTGGAGCTTTAGATATAAAACGATGAAAATGCTACTGATAAATATCAACTGAGAATACAGAAAGTATTACAGCTCTAGAGTCACTACAGCTGAAGTATTACAATGCTCTCTTTTGAGAAACTGAAAGCATTTGCAGCCCCATTGTGCCATTTCCTAACAAGGGGATCACAAGTGAGCTTCAGTAAAATGTGTACCAGTGGGCGAATTCTAGAGAGTAAAATGTGTTCCTGAGGATGTTGAAGATCACTGAATATTTAGTGATGAAATTTCTTTCAGTCTGGGCCTGCCTAGAATTTAGTACTGGACAATAAGCTGTCTGAATCTAAGCTATACTTGCAATACTAAATCTGCCTTGCATTATTAAGTATTCAATACTAAAACATTGTATTCTCTGTGAATGTGCAGTGGTACTGAATATTCACAAGAACAGAGGGAAAAATCTACAGTACATGTACAGCATATACAGTTATGGCAAGATTATTGCCAAATCCTCCCAAAAATAAAGCTAAACATTAAAACTGAGAAAATTTCATTCTTTTCCCCACAAATCAGCACCTTAATATCCTGCCACATAAATTATTCTTTCAATAGTTGGCCTGTTATTAGACTCAGACTTTCATCTGTAGAGGATCTCCTGCAGTCATAAGAAATGAAAGCTCTTAGCACTCCAAAATTAAAGAATAAATCTGATCCTACTTTTAAAGGGTAGTTCACTTTCTGGGTTTAAAAAAAATATTATATCGTATTTTTTTTATAGGCCCATACAGGTTCTATATGCATTGAAGGATATTTCACATATTTACAGAAGCTTCTGATGACCTGCTAGCTTTGCAGTGGCTGTTAGTGAGGCAATTGGAGGTTTGCGGTCTTAAGCAAGAAAATGAACTTCAACTAACACAAAAACAGCTTGTACAGTTATGTAATGTTTCCAGAGACTGCACATATGAACACATTAATATTACAGCATTTATTCACAATTATAAACATAAATATCCGTTTTTATATTGTGCCGGTACTTCATTCCTTGAGTGCAGCAGTATCAGGTTGCATGCACTGTAGGGAATAGGTCCAACAGAAAATAAGATTGAGTAGAATTTCTTGCATTTAATCCCAGTACGATCTGCTTTGGAGTTAATTGCAGTGTATTTTCTTACTTCAGACTACGAGCCCCCAAACGCACCTGTGCCAGCCATTGTAAAGCAGGCAAGTTGTCAGAAACTGCAGAACTTCCAGAAATATCAAAAATATCCTACATTGCACACAAAAACTGCCAATTGAAAACCCATACTAAAAATAAAAATTTTGTTATAAGAAAACAGGCATATTTCTCTGTAGTTCCACCATTCACTCTTTTTTGTAAATGGATAGAAGCCATTATTACAAAATGGGAAAAAAAAATTTCATGCAGACTGTAAAAATGATGAAACGCTGAACACATTAGCAGCAGAAAGAGCTTCTGAGAGAGGGAACGTTCACATGCACACGAGTGTCCACTGGGACTGTCTTTCAGAGGAAGAGCTGTGTCTGTTTCACACTGCGTACGATCTGAGACGCGCACTACAGCCTCATTTATGCTCTTCCCAAGCAGCGTTATATTGTACCCGCTCACAAACTCCAAGCGCATGTGTCTGCTTTATGAGCCAAGGCTGTGTATGATGATCTTAGGAAGCGTACACTATAGCATGCACTTTGAATCACACATTCAAGCAAGCCTTAATTTGTTCTCTGCTCACTCATAAGCATGAGCAGCGCTGCCAGCGTGAAGAAAGCAAAGCAGTTAAACAGGGGCATATAAACATGCGGGACTTGCTTATATTTTAACTCGGAGGCGAGGACGAAATGCCCCGGTAGTCTGACCAGTCCTCTGCCCCGCCCCACTAAACAACAGATGCTGGTGATTTCTTACTAAACCAAAGGTCCGCAAAGCAGCAGGTTCAGATTAAAAACAACTTGTCATTCCAACGACTCCTTAGAGCCCTGCCTACAGTGCCTACAGCTTAAGCAGTCCCGGGCAGGACTTAGTAAAGCACATCCCACAATTAACACCCGGCTCGCTCGACCGGCAGCACAACTCACTGCTGAGAAAGGGCCGCCTTCTATTGACTGGGAGGGAAAGCTAGAAGAATATATGAATAATCCGAGGAATGCAAATGAAAACGTTCCAATTTAAATGCAGATTTTGACATTTTGTTAAGGAATAAGCCGAGGATGCGCCAGGGGTGAACCGAGTCTTAATAACGGCGTTCGAGGAACTAGACACGTTCACCGGACTTTCATTTCACGTCGCCGTTTCATTTATTTATGTTTAGGGGGCCTTCAGAGACACGCGATGTGTGAAGCGCCGTCTTCCCACGCAGAGGGAAAATATCATGGGGAAGAGTAGAAAATAAACAAACACAGTCACTCTAAAGGTAGTCTTCTGAAGTGTTTTTGGAACAGATGGCATCGTTTGTAATGCATCATCACTATAACGAGAGAGGAAGAGTGTCAAATTCCCCAGCCCTGCGGTTACACTTCACAGAAACCTCCGGCTGAATGCTACTCAGTCAGCATTCACATAACTGCATTTCAATAATTCACAGATGGAATAAACACACACAGATCACAGATGACTTCAATGATAAAATAATTTAAAAAATATACTCGGATACATTGAATCATAAGTAGAACTTGAATGGTAATTTCTTTCAATTCAAATGTTTGCTGAACTCAGAAGATACTTCACAAGAATTACTGTGATTACTTCAAGCATCAGAACTGATTTTTTGCAGGGATAGTGGGAAAGTAAATTCCAGCCAGTCGATTCAACCCTATTTAACATTCTTTTTAATTTTTTAGCTGCGACCGCAACTCTATAGCTCTGTCTGTCAGTCTGTTGGTCGGCTGAAATTAGGCATGGACGTCGGTCATGACCGAAGGTAGAGCTGAGTAACTTTCAGGCCGATTGACCAAGAGGGGGCGTGGCCTATCACAAAAAGGCGCATAACTCCCGAATGGATTCACAGGTTTGCACAAGATTTTGTGGAAAGGTTGGTCATGAGCCAAAGAAGAGGTCACGTGTTTGTGTGAGGGTGTGTGCGTGGATGCATGCACACATGGATGCATGCGCATGTGCATTTGCAGCTATTGCGGATTCGCGCTTGTTTAAATGCTCAGTTTCATCTCCGGAGAATAAGGCCCCCACAATCTAAATGGAAAAAGTATCTACATTCTCCATTTTAATTAAATGCTCCCAAAGGAAACATGATGGCACAGGTAATGGCTACACAGTAAGCTATAGTTAAATGTATTTTTTCTAATTGTTAATACTGTATGCAACATAAATATTCAATACAATTACTTCAAGCCCTCTTTGATCAGCTGGAAGACAAAGGGCAGATTCACACTGCATTCATAATGGAAGACCACTTTAAGACTGCTGAGGCTAATATGCATAAGCTGTCCTTACAAGGAGTCAGCACTCAACATTTGCCCCGTGACTTACAGCTAAAAGCACTTAACAGCTCAACAAAGAAACGACAGCACCGAAATTATTAAACATTAAACAAGTGAAACATGGCCACAGACTGAACTTGGCTTCATCCGTGGAGTTTCTAAGGTTGTTATGGAGTCAAGATTCCACTGCCGCCACCTCACAACCGCTACCTCATAACCTTGTACAGCACATTTCCATTTGTCTGATCACGAGACACAAGTTATGAAGACTGAATAGTCATTTCATTAAAATATTTATTAAGAGATTTTTAAAAAAAAATGTTATAATGTACATTCTGTGCAAAGGACACTTCTGGGAACAGGGACTGAGAAGGCAAGACCAATGAACTGTGCTCTGAAGATAAACACTACTTTCAGTTACTCATAGCTTGTCCTGCTACACATGTGACTAGATGGGTGACGCAGATTAAGTTAAAATAAAAGACCAAAATATTCGAAAATATTACAATTTTGGCCCATTTAAAAAAAAAAAAATGTAACCAAGATGCTGACGCATTTTGAACACCAAGTCCTTTGTCGAAAGCATTACAGAGTTATCAACATGCGTTAAAGAAATTCATTTCAGTTCATTGCAAGGTGAAGCAACAATTGAATACCTGAGCTGCTTACGCATGAAACGTTCTAAAATTAATTTTTCAGTGGAAACATCTGCTTAACAACCACAGCTTAGAGTTGCTATGCACGTACGTATCACAAGTCAAGACTGTGATCTCATGCTAGCTAACAGTCAACTCAAGAAATGACTGGCATCTATTGTGAAAATGAGCAAAAATTCCATTAAAAAAAAAAAACACATACGTGTCATATTTTGGGCTCAAACATATGGGGGAGCTGCATGGTTTTATTTTAATACAGTAACTTGAGTTTTCCTGTAAAACCTGGGTTTCGAAATTATTGACACACCTATGATTAATATTTGGTGAAGCCTCCCCTGAAGGGGATAACCCCACTGAGCCTCTTCCTGTAATGTGTCTGACAAGGGTGCAGAACACATTTCAAGATCCTTGATATTCTTAGGTTTGCGTTTGTGGACTGCCCCCTTCAATTCAGACTGCAGGTTTTCAATAGGGTTAAAGTCCAGAGACTTGACTGCCATTGCAAAAATATGTTTGGTTTTATTTTGAATATTCTTTAGGGGTGCTAATAATATTAACCAGAACTTGTTCCTGAAAAAAGTACTATTACCAAAAATAAATTAAAAATTAAAAATATAAGAATAAATTAAATAGTTCCCCAAATGTCTGCACAGAAAGAATCATTATGTGTACTGTGTATTTTATACAATAATTACAAAACACTTTGCCCATTTTCATGAAGGATTCCACTAATTATTGAGTTGACAGTAACTGCATTTTAGAGTAATCACTCTCAGTCATCAAGGTAAGGTTTCATGCTCATTATGCAGCATATCTAAATGCAAACTGGAGGGCACGCTGTAGCGGTGCATGGAAAATTATGCCGTTATAAAAATAACATCTTCCTCCACATATCAGTTACCCTTGGCAACCACGGCTACATGGACGGTGCCGTACGTTACCTCAGAACTCGAATTAACCGCTGGCCAAATGAAGGATGCTCATTTTGAACGGCCTGTGGATACACTCTGAGAGTGAGGATGTAACCAATGTGTCCTCCAGGCAATCACAATACATCCCTGGTGTCTTTCTTTATTCCTGCTTGAGAAAACTGTCCTCTAAATATCCGTGGACAAAATCACAATTCTGAACAACAGACTCAAAAGGTATTGTTGGCTCCCGGAGTCTGTCCTTCTGAGACTCTTCGTAAACGGGGACTTCACAGTGAATGAGACAGCCGACCAGTTCATTTACAATACAGGCCTGAAGGCTGAATAATATCCAGTTCAGCTGCAATTACAGGCTAATCAGTTCAAGCATTAGGAGTGTCAATGACAAATAAACACGATGCAGATTCGTTCTTCGTTCCAACAGTCAGTAAATATCTCTGAGGGATTCAGTGGCCTGTATCATTGCTTAACTAGTTTTCGTTCTTAATCCTCAGAAATACAGCATATCATGCATTAAATGCACATTGGTTCAATCTAACCCTACCGAATGTGGACCGGGCAAGCTGACAGAAGTGAAATGGCAGTTAACATGTGTTGAGCTGGAAAAAGGCTAGGGATCGACAGCTCCTGCTGTGTAAACACTCCTTTCAGAAAAAGGAAACAGCTGTAATTCTCTGACTGCAAGCTTCAAAATACAAGCGAGGAAATGCCACCTCCGTGTGACGCTCAAATTGGGGGGCGGTGGGTGGGTTGGGACGGAGCTGCGCTACTGCATGCAAGATGAAACGGAGGGCAGCGGGGTCCGCAGTGATTGGTCAACCTCGCCTCTGCCCAAAGCAATGTGTGTAGGCCTTCTCTCAGTACCTGTCCTCATGCAAAACTGTGCGGTGTCAGAGAGGACAAAACTGAAGGAGGCGGGGGCACAACAAGTAGGACATCAGGGAGGAAACTTAAGAGCCACATGTCCTTATTTCCCTGGTCACTCCGCCACAAACACAAAATCCGACATATCAGGCCGTCGCACGTGACACACACACAGGCATCCGCAAATCATCAAGTTTTGCATGCTGAGGTGAACCCGTCAACAGCTGTGATTTAAGCCAGCTTTACTAACCACGGAGGCTAACACCCACAAATAGACCCGAGAGTGAGAGACTTGCATCTGTCACTTAGCACTCAGAAGATCAATACCAAGCACAGCATTTCACTCAGTTTTCAATACATCTGAGCTACTCTATTCATTTTTAATGCCTCAGACAAAAATCCTATTAAGAGCTGACATCCAGCGTGAAAACAAGGGACGTTATTGATATGTTCATTGACAAAAAGCAAATCAACCCTCTGAGATGGTGGGGGGGGGGGGGAGGAGTATTGGTAGCAAAGATGATTGGTTTTCTTGCATTAAAAAACTGTGAGGCTCTAAACGAATCCATCAATTAATAACAAGAGGGATAAGGACATGCCTGGACACCCACAGGAACGCAGAAACTGACCATTTGCATAAATCTTGAACCCTCTTCAGAGCTGGGGATCTAAATGCTTTCAGCCACAGATGAGATCTCTCAGAAACGCAGGCCGGCGGGATAATCCATTTGGCCGCGGTCCAGAAAGCGCCCTGTCTTAGCGAGGCGTCTTGGGGGGGTGGTGGTGGGGGAGGGGGGGGGGGGCAATTGCGGCTGGTGGCGGTAGTCGCACGTGCAAACGCATTTCCATACCATAATGTACAATCACGTAACGGCCCATCGGCTGGCTTTAGGGCTTTACACTGCACCATACGCCTGGCTGTGGTGGAACGGTCAGTATGGAAAGGGCGCACAGGTTTTATTACAACACACAATACGCTCGCACAAACACACATGGCTTCAAGTGCGAAGCGGCTCTTCTCTATTCCGGTCCCCTGCTTGGTCGTGCCGAGCAATCAGCCCTGTAGGCTACTGGGGGTGTGGTGCGGAATCTCTAATGAAAACGGACAGGTCCGAGGCGACATTCGCCACCGCCCGGACTCAAATCCCGTCGTTCATTCAGACTTCCTTCCCCTCCTCTGATGAGAGGGCAGCGGAGGGTGTTATTGTGGGAAGAGATGCAGATCTTTGTAATGGCTCCACGGCACCCTTGTGTGTGCCTTGTGAGTGGGAGTCGCTGATGTCAAAGATTTTCACTCCACAAATTTGCACTCATGGCAACATCCCAGCTGATCTCACATCAGTAATTTTCTGGGAATAATAACAGTGTTTGAGAGCCTGAACGGGGTTTTAAAGCCATGCTTTTCATGGGGATATCACAGCAATTCGCAACCGAATTGCCAGGGCTAGTGTCTCTCGCGCTGTTATTAGGGAAATGGTGTCGGCATTCTGTGTCTGAAGAATGCATTGTTGAGAATCAGGAACAAAGGAGACAAAAACTAAACTTTTGCAGGGGAATTAAGAGTTCCCTTCCTGAGTTTTTGGACACAGCCCCCCCCCCCCCCAAACACATACACACACACACACTCTCAAACACACACACCTATTTCCCACCCACCTCTGTGGCATGTGTGTGAACAGACCCAACCCCTGTAGATATTCATGCAGTCAGAAGCCTTCACAGTCGCTGCACACAGGACAGAGAATCATCTTACAAACAGTGGTTTGCAAATTCCTCAATGACCTCCTCCCCCACCAGACGATCTGTAACTTTCCCCCCTCTGGCTAATCTAACGTGCTCAGCCAACCTTGCTGTCTTCTACACTCACCGGCTTATTTACGGACTCATTTTCAGAGCACAATCCTCTGTGCGCCCTGCCTCCTTTTTGATGTGCAAGGGAAGAAAAATGCCTAACAACACTGGCTTATCCTGACAAATGGTTCTCAAAGCACCACGTGTTGGACATACAGATCGGGAGGCAGGCGACTGCTCCTTAAACGCCAGCGCCGGTCGGTGACTGACAAAGCCGTTCCCCCGCGGTTTGGGAGCAGGGCTGGCAGATGACGGGGAGGCCACAGCTCACGTGTTTCGCACATACGCAAGAGAAATAAACCCTGTGCCCTTTGAGGCTGGAGACTCGAAGGCTGTTGGAACAGCTGCTGCCATCTTGGCTCTGATCCACCTGCTTGAAGGGAACACTGGGCTCCAAAATGGGTGTGCTCTGGCCTCCCTATTGTATTCCCTGTACACAAATGACTGTATCTCTCACTACCAGTCTGTTAAGATGTTCAAGTTTGCTGATGACACCACATTAGTGGGTCTGATATCTAACAATGATGAAACAGCCTATAGGAGTGAGGTTTCATCCCTGGTGGACCGGTGTCAAGCCAACAACTTTGAGTTAAATGTTTCCAAAACCAAGGAACTAGTAGTGGACTTCTGTAAGAGCCACATTGTCCATCTACCCTTGGTCAATAACAGTCAGGAGATTCAACAGGTGGAGAACAACAAATTATTGGGTATGACAATCTCCTCCTCTTTGAAGTGGAAGGTCAAGACTACAATTACCCCTGAAGAAAGCTCAGCAGAGATTTTTTTTCCCTGACAACTGACAAAGTTTTCATATCCAGAGAGGGTACGGTGCAATTTTATCAAGCAGGAATTGAGAGTATCCTTACCTTACCGCAATAACTGTGTGGTATGAAAACACTTCCGCATGAGACAGAGCACAGTTGGACAAAGTGCCGCGTACTGAATCTAAAATCACAGGTTACAATCTTCCATCCCAGACCAAAAACTATTACATCAGGCTACAAAGCAGGGACGTTAGATTTTAAGGGATTACACTCACCTAGCTAATCTCCTTCTCTTAAAAGACCGAGAAGCACCCAGTCCAAAACATCCAGGTTCTGTAACAGCACCTATCAAAAATCTGTCCACTTTAATACCTAAATGCTAGAAGTGTTCATTATTTGATTAGAGGACTTGTGCACTGTATTCTAGTTATCTGATGCTGCAGACAGCACCCCAGGGGAACACAGGTCTTTTTATTCTAATTTATTTATTCAATCAGTTTCATGGTTACAGGGTTTTTATCATTTGTCTCTTATTTTGTGTGTTGTTGGGTTTACTGTTAGTGTATTGTTAATGAGCTCACCAAATCAAATTTCAGTCAACCTCGTTGGTATGGCAATAAAGTATTGCCATACCATACCAGCTTGAAGGCTGCGCTCTCTATTCTCCGACCAAAGCACGACAGCTGCAGACACGATCGCCACTCGCAGTATCACAAGGATTGTGAACGTATAGCATGAGCTCACCATTTAGAAACTCGTAGTATTAAAATAATTTTTAACGCACTTACACTCCTGGCAGGCCGTCCTTTGAACTAGCGGATTCATAACAGTCGGTTATTGGCGACGGCCTGATAAACCCTTGCTATATTTTGTGAGGTGTAAAATTTGTCAATCACTTGTGCCTCTGGATCACTGCAGGGTGCTCTGGGTGATCGGCCTTCTTACACTGTCGAAACTTTGTGGTTCAGCCTCTTGATAAAACAGACCCACACTGAACGGCGCTACACTTGCAGCTCAACGTGCTAGGCAGACAGAGCTTCATCATCTCCACCCACACTCACTTAGTGAAGCCTCTGCAGTGGGCTTTCTGAAGGACATCTGATGTGCTCAGGAGTGAGCTCAGCTGTGTCTGCTCTGCCCGTGTCTTACGATTTAAACAGCCAAAGGTGGGCTCTGCTTGTGCTTGTGCCCGTAAGTTCAGACCCTTCAAGACAGCCCAGCTTGCCTTTCACAGAATGCGTAAGACATGAAAACCCTGAGCTTAACTTTCTACATCAAAACGTTTTAAACATTAACGTGCGAAAAGAATGACTCAAAACAAATAATGATAATCACCTTGTATGTGCAATTTCATAATTATTCTAGTCCCAGTCAATGTTATGCTTTTGTTACATTTAATAAGCGCAGTTTTTCTAACATTGTACTGCACATACGGATCAGCTGTAATGAGCTGGAAATAACGAGACCTGCAAGTTCAGATTACACAAGCGCTTTCATTTGGAGCTTAATTAAAATTTTGTTCTGCATGTTATTATTCCTGCATTGTGTTGGATTACTACCCCCCCGCTTATGTGACTGTGTTTCTTAGA
The DNA here is from genome assembly GCF_013347855.1 of Anguilla anguilla. Lineage (NCBI taxonomy): Eukaryota > Metazoa > Chordata > Actinopteri > Anguilliformes > Anguillidae > Anguilla > Anguilla anguilla. Next base: position 46,196,378 of record NC_049202.1, read on the forward strand.
GGAACATGAAGCACAGCTACCAGAATCAGGACCACTATCAAAATCAGCAGTTATGCTTGGGTCAACATTGGAAATCAGCCCAAGAAGATCTGACTGACTACATACAGACTCTGGGTAATTTTAGTACAATAAATGCCCCACATTAAATAGGTTTTTTTTTTTTTGTGTGTGTGCAGAGCAAAGTTCTAATTAACACCTTACGGTATTTTTGGGGGATCTGAGGCATTCCACTCATAAATATCCTGAAGGCTCTGACAGCACATTTGTCAGTTTCAAAAGCCTGCTCGGATTAAGACACTGTCTGGATGTCTCGTCTTCGTGAACCTCGGGGCCATCTCAAAGTGGTCTCCCTATTAATATTTACTGGTACAAAAAGACAAGGGCCCACACAAGGCTTTTCGACTGGTCCTCCAATGGGACGGCTGACATATGCTCAACACTGAGTCAAATGAGGGGTGGTATAAAAACTGTCACAAGGCATTAGACTCAAAGCCACTCTACTTACTCCTGACAGTCCCACATGACAGTTTGCCAGGGTGGAAGATACTGACACTTATGGTGTAGTTCTGTGTTTGTTTATTTAAGTGGCAAAAGCTCTATTTTCAGCTGTGGGATATACCGAAGAGATATTGCATACAAGCTCTATCAAAGAATAATTTACTGCAATAGTGGCAGATAGAGTAAGTCTGTTGCCCACAAACTCTAATGTCTCTAAAGTCTAATGTACTACTCTGTCTAAGTGACTCTGCAGAGTATTTAAATGACTTGCACCCCTCACACCAAAAAAATTGTTCTAGCAGATGGAGAAAAGCTCTGTCAGTACCCCACACACTCAGTAGCTACTTCATCAGCTACACCTATCTAGTACTGGGTAGGAATCCCTTTTGCACAGTCCACACTTTTTTAAATGGATAAAGCTATAAAATGACAATGGTTGAATGCACTATGCAGAAATTAAGATACAATGTACTAGTAGTACTACTACTACTACTAATACTGAAAACTCTACTGCTTTAGAGTCACAGCTGCTGATGCAATGCAGACTGGAGCAAGGGCTTTACAATTATAAAACAACAAACTGCTAAAGCTGCAATGTAAAAAGAAATTATGAAACTAAAACAGTCAATAAACTTGCATTTTTTATCAAGTGGGCAATTTATAGCCCATACAGATCACTACATAGTGTTTGAGCAGTGTTCGTGGAGTACTCAATCAGTTGTACCCATCCCTACATTTCAGCTGGCTCGCCAATAAGATAAGACACAAACACTTAGCAACATATTTATCGATAAATTGAACTTGGCACAAGACATGCACTCTGACTGGTTTCCTTTTGCTCCTGCTACTTATTGTGAATGCACATTTACAAATCTGACAAACTCTGAGACACTTTAATTTGTGAGATTTTAGCATATGACTTCACCATTGCCACAACGGAAAATGCAACAAAGCAACCCAACACAATTTCAAGCTTAAATACAATAGCCTTCCAGTTACCTTGGGTTCCTGTGAGATGTGCAAGGCCATTTATTTCATATACCCTGCACTGAATCAGCATGAGACACATTTCTCTCAATTTTTTGCAGGTCTCCCATTGTTCTGCAGTCTTATTATTCCACTTAGCCATTTATAACAATATCTCAAAATTTGTGTTTTTATGAAAGAGGCTAGACGGCTGTGAACAGCTCTGTGTATGAGGTGTCAGCAGACTGGTTGGGTGGGTTGTAGGTTCCTCATACTTTGCTCCAGGGCAAACACCTCAGAAGCAGGGAGACCTTGCTTCTTCTGTACAGTAATTGCTTCAACACCCTCCACCCCCAAACAGACAACACCAGAAGGAGACTCACATCATCGCTGAGGAAAACTGCAACCTCTGCTGGGACAAATCTAGCATCTGCACAAGCTAACAGCCCACCTTTCTCTCCCACAGCCTGGCTCAGCACCACCACGCAATCACACAGCTGCAGCTAATGCAAACTCAAATCACTAACACTTCTCATTAGACAAGGACACTTCAGTGACACAACAGAATACTATTATGATGATTATAACGATAATAATCACAATAATTTATGTGGGTGCTCCTACCACCATTACTGGCCTTAAATAATGGCCATAACATGACTGTAAGCATAACAATTATGCTACACTTATAAAACTGATCAAATGCTGTTATGCAGGTCATACTGTAATGACAACAATGTCATAAGATAATACTGTTTGTCACTTTCCTATAAAAATCAAGCGCTGTTTACCATTAATAATAGAGTATGTATTCATATAACAATGGTTAATGCACTACGCAACAATTCGGGTACTATGGGGCTACTACTATATTACACTACTACTACTACTAATAATAATAATAATAACGGAGTGTAACTCATTCTACATGTTTCATGAGCTAATGAATATCAAATTCACTGATGAAACAGAATTAATTAGTATGAAAGAGACCACCATAAAAAAAGAAAATAAAAAAATCCTTTTTTTCAAAAGATGAAGTGAAGAACGAATAGTTCACCTCATACAGCAGCATGCAAGAAAGGCAAACAAGCCGTGGGTGCAGCTGACAGGCGATGCACTAACCCGTGCAGCCTAACTTCTGCTTTTAAAGAAACCTGAAGCGGGATTCCTCCTCATATTTCTCCCTGCCCTGACAGGACGGCGATATTACAAAGCTTCCACACAAAGCCCGCTATTAACGTCACACTAGAGGAGCAACGCACACAGACAGGAAAGGATGGTTTCCACCTTGCACCGGCCATGCGTGTTCTGTTCTCATCCTGCTCACAAAGCTACTGTAGCTTAAAAGCAGAAGGACGAGGCTGGATGACTTTCACTTGCTGTCATCGGCTGCAATGAGCGGAACTGCAAATGCAGCCGCAGGACGCCATCTTGTGCGATGTAGAGGCCTGCATCCTGACCCGAACCGGAAGGGGCCGGAAGGTATGCTGTGATTGGGCCGGGTATCGGGCCTTTGTTCTCGCTCTGTGATGTCGGGTCAGACGGGGCACGGGGTGAGGAACTGTACTTGCAACCTCAAGGTCACAAGATTGATTCTCGGGTAGGACGCTGCTGTTGTAGCCTAAAGCAAGGTACTTAACCTGCACTGCCAGTACTTAACCAGTAAATATCCTGCTGTATAAATGTAATGTAAATACTGTGTAAAAAAAGTTGTGCAAGTAAATAAGATCTGATAAATGCCTGTAATGTAAAGTACAAATAGTAGGGCAGCAACACTTCTGCCAACAACGATTGACAATAATGGGACAAAGCTTTCAGTTTTTGTAGTAAACAGTCATGTTCAACAAGCAAATTAAAATGGGCGCATTTGGCAGGACTAAAGCGAGCTGTTATGACTGCAACAAACATTAAAACATAAATAATTCTATTTTGAAAACATATTTCTTGCAAACACATACCCAAAAAAAGAGGACGTTGCTCCTGTGCAGTCTGGTGCAGAGGTGCAAGCGACAAACTTAACATCACGTTTAACAGAAGGAAGAACGTGTTTCAATATAAGCGCGGCAGCTGAAATACAGCTGTTTTAATTTGCTAGTTGAGCATAACGGCACACTACAAAAGGAGAAGCTTTGCTTTGCGCCACTGTTGTTAATTGATAACAGCTGGCGGAAGTGTTGCTCTCCCCTAGCTCGGCGATAGCAAGCACCTTCACTTGCAGCTTTCCGGCGAGAGACACCGCGTTCTTCTCTACTGTGCTGTATGGTGCTGCTGGCATGTTCTCTCAGCCATTGGGCTCTATAAGGTTCAAGCGTCAAATCTGTATTTAAGTAGCCTATTTACTGAGACATGGGAGCCGTTCACATCCAGCACAAATATAAAATCATTATTCATGCCGAACAGTATATGTCCCTTTACATTTTACTGTACGAAACAATCACTCTTTCTTGAAGGAGCACTGGCTGTAAATCCATGATACCTATGGCAAAACCATCTGTGAAATGGAAATTCGCCAGCCTCTGACAATCCCTGCCAACTGAAGTATGTCGTCTGTGTCTGTGTGCATCTTTGCAACACACATCCAGTGTCTACACCACTTACCTTCAGAATATGCAATAGACGGGACCGCTGGAGTGAATCAGCCCACCTGTCCATCAGCAGGGCCTAGTGAAGAAATGGCTGACTGACACTTAGAACACAAGACATGTGTCTCAGTTGTGTTCCTAAAAATCCTTGGCTCCAAAAAACAAAATAAACATAGCTAAAATGATAAGTGAAAGATATATCAGCACTGCAGTGCAAAAGACCTGGGCATTCTTTTGCTTACATACAATCTGGGAGGCGTGAGTTCTATAAATATTTTTAAAATCCCAAAATCAGGATATGACACCTTAGTATATTATTGTTGCTGGCCTGCATGGACGTTTGTGAAGATGCATGCAGACCAACAACAATAATGTACCAGGCATTCACAACTTTATTTTGAGAGCTGTTAAAAAGTTACAAAACTCACCCCCCCAGGACTGTATGGTAAACAAATGAACATGCAGTTCTTTCGTGCTGCAGTGCTAATAATATATAATAGCTTCCACATACCATTTTAGCTACATTTACTATGCTATGTGCAAGCAGGAATTTTACAGTCTGCTACTGCATCCCCGCATTGCCAGAACCTGAACCTCAGAACCTGCAAATCATGCCACCCTTCCATCCACTACACACTTGTGTGTTAGGGTACTACTGACTATTTGCAAGTGAAATTTGAGAAGCTGTTAAACAAAGAGGGGAAAGATGACAATGCAAAGAAAATGAGATTGAAAATAATTTTCACAATGATTTCAGGTATTTCTAAAAACCCCCAGTGTATAAATGAATCATGCCCCCATAAAATACACAATTAATAATACACAATCTTAATCTTAAATCTACTCTTGTGTGGGTCAGGGGACAGGTAATTAAAATAGTTTACAGTAGGAAACAAGAGGATAATCTGGTAAAGCCATCACAAAAACATTGCAAGCTCACTGTTGTACTTACACTCATGTAATGCCTTTATTTAAATGAAGGTTAATGTATTAAATAAAATCAATTAAACTATCTTAGATTTGTACATTAACACTTTCCCCGCAAATAAAAATGCAATTAACTGACATGAGTCATCTATTAATCTGCCTGGGGCCATATATCCCAATGCATGCTGAGCCTTGGCATCAAGTACATTTTACAATTCCAGGCAAGACAGTATGCAAATGTAATATTCTCAGCCCAGTAATTACTGCACTAGATGTGTGTGTTTGCACACATGTACCATTGTGGGAAATTAAGTGAAACTCTCAGGATTAGAAACTGCGCTTTATGCAAGGGAGCACCAAATACGTGGAACACTGAACTACCAGCTTTATTTCATTTGCATCCTCTAACCAACAGTAATTCTGTTTGCTGAAATGCACTAGTTACCATATACATGATCAAACTGCATAAATCAAATCCCCGTTGATTTCTGCTCGCAGCTTGATATTTACATACATACACTTTTAACTAAACAGGCAACCCCCTCCCCCCCAATTCACAGCAGAAGAGGAAGTACTCACCTCACTCAAACATCATGACATTCTGACAATCTCCTGCCCACCAAACACTTACAGTGACAAGACATAGCAGCATCACTATTTAAATATTTCATTATTTTTAACAATCATGTACCTACATGCTCCAGCTGTGTCAAATAAAATACATGGTTGCAACATGTGAAGCCATACATATCTGGCTACCTCATCTTGAACTGACCCTGAACTATTGTAGGAGTGTGAGGACGAACACGACCTTGAAGACAGATTAAAGTTAGTGGTAAAATACTGCCCTTGTTACGTGAGCTAATCTGTCACTGTGAGGGTCATTTGACCCCACATACAACAAGCAGGGTAGGCTTCTAAAGCAGCAGTTCACTGTAAATTCAGTTTAAACAGCAGCTAAGCAGCAGTGTCTCTCACAACCAGCCAAACAGGCACAGATAAGCGGACCCATAAAAGTAGCCTCTGAACCATGCCTGTTTCTATTCATAAAGAACACTGCTGCTGGTCATCACACACCTAAATATGTCCATGTTGGGTCTGTCCAAGCCATCCTTCAACAGCTAACAACTAAGTGATGTCACTAAACGGATAGGAATACACTTGAAGGCACATTTTTTTGAAGATGTATGTTACCCTTTGTGTGATGCTGTATGTCACAATAGCATTCAAAGTTAAGGATATAAGTTGTGGTGATGTCACTTAACAGATTGGAATACACTTGAAGGCACACTTTTTGAAGATGAAGTATGTTATCTTTTATTGGCAGTGTGATGCTGTATGTCTTTACTGTATCTCATCACAACAGCATTTGAGGTTAAGAATATAAGTGACAATCAAAATAAAGAATAAAAAAAGATAAATAAATATCTATAAAAACGGCACAGAAAACAATTTCAGTTTCGATTTTTTTGAAATTCGTCCACCGCCTGGACCCATTTCAAGGCATCCGCTGATTTTGTGGTCAATTCGGCATACAGTCAAATTACAGACTTCAAGGCCAAAATTACTTTAAAAGCTGGGCATTGAATGCCCCATAAACAAACGCTGTAATGACTGGAGTAATAAACTCTTTCCCCTGTTTGTCTGCTCCAAGAAATCCAAGCTTAAAAAAAAAACCGCTGGAGAACAGAGCAATCCAAGAGAAGCCATAAATTCTGCAGCGCTACTTCCACCGGGCCAGTGTAAAATTAAGCCTGTAAATCTCTCACTGAAAGCAGTTCATTTCAGCTAAATGACCACACCTTCTACAAAATTAATTTTTATCGCAGGGAAGCCTGTCTAGCTGGAAGTCTCTTTCATAAAAAATCCATGTCCCTTGTTTTAAACGCTGGCACGGGGATGACCCATAAGCGTGAAAGGGGGCCCTTTTATTTTTTCAAGCGTACGGTCAATAACCCACGACTGTCTCAAATGCGGGTGCTGGCGAGCCAAATTACAGATGTGAAACTATCGAGAGCCCAGGGGAAATGCACCCCTGATCAAACAGGCCTGCGTGCTGAGGAGAAAAGCTGGTGTGGAAACCCACCATCAGAGGCGAGCTCAGAAGCTTACACAGCTGCCAATGCTGTACAGTGCACCCGTTTCCAGTAATGTTCACTCAAACTGTGTGCTGAAACCTCCTCCTCATAGCATTCTGCTGGCAGCTGTAGCAGCTAGCTAAATAGTTTAAAATATTGTATTTCAGAATGCCTTCTGTACTATTGAAAATGTATTTTCTTAAGAACTGCGCAACAGTGGACAGTATGACAGAATTTTAACGTGAACGCTTTACTCAGGTTATAACCATCATTATAAGGGGCATGCTGTGGCCCGAGAAAGAGTCCCCCCGTGCCTTGGATCTCTCTGGCTTGTTTTCTCCACCCTGTACGAGCCTCCTGTTGCGTTGCACGGCCCCTAATTGATGGCTCTTCGGGAGTGGGTGACAGGTAGCGCCCGAGTCGTCTCACTTTCGGAAGGCCCGGCCCCATTTGTTATGCCATTCCCGATCCTTGACTATCTGTCAGCGGGGACAGCTGTTTGTCTAGATCTGCCAAGCCTCATCAGTCAGTGCAGAAAAGTGGGGAAGACTAGATTTATCATGTAATCAATTCTATTTAAAGACTTTCACATCTGAGACGGTAACATTGCTTTATCAGAGCACACACGATTACCTCCATTCATAATCATTATATTTGTGTGCAGTTCTAGGGTTGGATTCACATACTAATTCAGATTCCTGAAGGATAATTTAGATAATTGGGCTGATAAATGTATACATATAATGCAAGTATGGCAACTTACACAGGAGCTCATTTATAAAGATCTCCCTCCACCCGTTCTCCTCATAATCAGATTAGGTATCACGCACAAATATACTGTGGTACTACAGCTAGTTATTCCAGTGCCGCTGCAGCAAATAGTGAGAAAAGGGTAATATTAGAACTCTAGCAAGCTTCTCCTAGCAAACCATGCCAAACCAACACAAGAGAAGTATTGCGGTGCAGAAATTTGCTATGACATAAACATGCTATTTCTTCTGCAATCAGTCTTTTTTTATAAAGTATTGTCCAATGTCGTTTTATGACAGAAAAAAAACCTACCGCAATACTACTAAATTGGCTGTAGTTCAATGGGGCCGCAAACCAGCAACCAGAGAGGACTGTGACTTCCTTGAGGCATCATTTAAATTTCAAGATAAGACTTTCACAAGATATAATCCTTGTGAAAAAATTGGCATGTTACTTGCAGAATCCTGCATAACAGCACAATATGGCCACTGGATATATCTGCTTTGTTTTTATAGTGTATTTTGTGTCACCTTACAGGCTCCAGTGATCAAAAGGACAGGATGAATTAGACTACTGACTTTACAGCCATGGCACAAAAGGACATCATGTGCTATGTGACAAAACTCATCAAGATTAAGTACTATAAAGCGGAAAAGCGAAATAGACCAAATAATTTAGAAGTACCAACAGTGAGGATTTACAATGAACCACAACAGTGACCACAGCAGTGATTTATTTTGTGTTCAGGGTACTGCAGACCTGGAGATCTTATCACTGCAGTCCATTAAATGCACTGAAGTACGGGCAATTAGTAAATTTCTCTGCAGACGGGAAACAGATTTTTCATTTGCAAAAGTCTCCTGGCAAGAATCGTCAATTTACGTGAAATCCCTGGATACGAAATTTACAATCAAGATTTACAGGAACCTAGACGAATACATTTGTCAAGTATCGACTACAGAGCAGAGTACTTTAATAGTGCCATTTCCGGAGTCGAAAATGTGTTCCGTTGAATGGTCCACATTAACAGTGCCAGTGTGACACAGGCTCTGCTTAGTGCTCAACTGAACCATGCACCTCTATCTCAGTTCTCCATGTGCAGGTACAATGGCAGCACACTTGAGGAACATCAGCTTACATCAGTACATTCACCTCAGCAACTGCAGCTAGATACCGAACGTGAAGTGTCATTCATTAAATCCATAACGTTAATAATTTTATTACACCTGGCAGGCACGAGCGAAGTCGCACAAATGAAACCTCAGCCAAGAACATCAAAGCAAACATGTCAGCTGCTACTGCATGATCATTCTGTTGTGCAGATCAGAGAGTAGAGCTAAGAGAGGAAGCCTGGGTAGAGACACAGCTGGAGACACAGTAAAACACTACAGATAACCAGGCTACATGGAGGCATAGCAGGATCTGGGCTAAAGTAAACACAGCATTACTAAGACAAAGTGGATGTGAGCCTTGTTAAAGCATTAAGAACTTTTACACCAGTACCAATGTCAGAGATCAACTAGACTATCCAAGTAAATGTGTCTACTTACATTTAAAAGGTTAATAAAAACAAAATACTGTTTTTTGAGGTCTAAAGCCAAGTATCTTGACTCCATTGAAAAAAACAGCCACATTTTCTTTAGCCATGTGTGAACATGTAACCAATTCTTTTCTTTCCGGTAGTACTGCACAGACTAAGAACTGCATTAAAACTGTGAAAGTTCCCTTCAGTGACTACATCTCTGACCTTGTGAACAATTTGTGGCAACCAGGGAATAATGGATTTCAATTTTCCTACGTCTATAACTGTCATCTTCCCCTTGACAAGCAATTAAAAAGATAAAACTAAAAGATCAAAAGTCGGCATGCCAAAGCTGCACATTAATTCAGCCAGCTAACAAGTTCCACAGGGGATTCATATCACATCTGTGTTAAGTGGACATGTGATCTGGCCTGCCCAACACTATAGGAAAGAGAAGTGATCATATCGTGTAATTACAAGTGCTGGAAGGAAATATTTCTCCTCATGCTATGTATTCTGTGATAATCTCACAAAACACAAACCCCCAAACTAATAATGAACCATATATAAGCCAGCATCATCCGTCCCTCTGCAGTCATTATTCCTGCAATAAGGGCTGTGAGCTATGCTCGTGTTGAGGCAGGTGTGTGGCTTAATTTCATAGAGACGGGGTTCATTCTGCCTTTATTTACTTTATTCTGGATACATAAAAAACAAACACACACCGCCAGGTAAACACAAAATTACCAAAAAGCCTTTTTCCGGGAACACCTTTGGAGAACAGATCGATTATAATTGTGATTTTTTTCTGGTAAAAAAAACTAAAAGAACCTGGCCACGTGGAGATCAATCTGCAGCCTGAAACATCATCAAGCTATTCCAGGCTCTGAATCGATGCTTACATGACAGGGAGACTGGCTGGTGTTCCTGTGCAGAGGAAGAAGCCGGACGCTGGATTCTCATGACAAATGCTCGAGCTCCTCGCTAAAGAGGAGAAACAGCACAGGAAATGATTGCAGGTGCTTTTTTGTGCCCGATACGTCAGAGCCCGTCATCTCTCCAGACCTCAGGATGGAGAGAGGCGTTAGCGTCCATCAGCACAGCAGGTACTCACAGGCATTCACTGCTCAGCGCTATCGCTTCGCTTGTGCTGAAATGGATCAGACTTACACCCACTACCAAAGTTAATAAAACTTCCTCTCGCTGGGATATGAAGTTCAATTCCATTATTCGCTCCTTATGCTTCTTTTCAAGATGAAACAGAAATGTCCTTGCCAGTAACGCAGGAGACGTTTTAATACATTCTTTGGAAGCAGCTGGAGGAGGAGAGTCTGTCTGCTTGACTACTGAAAAGATGGCCAGTTGTCAAATCAATCTTGCTGCAACACAACGCTTATCGGAACTGAATGTCAGCACAAAAACATCTTGTCTTCATGAGTCCATCACTGTTGAGTCAGTTGGTACCATGTCCTGTAGAGCTCTTCTCTCTCTCTCTCTCTCTCTCTCTCTCACTCTCTCTCTCACTCTCTCTCTTTTTCTCTTAGTTTAGAAAGAGCCGAGGATCATTTACCAAAGGAGGCCTGTCCAAAGGTCACAGAGGGTTAACGGCTTCTTCCCTCACTGATGAGCAGTGAGGGATGTGCAGGCTGCTTTTAATGAAGGGCTGTCGTCTACGCCGCGTCTCCACGGAGCAGGCAGGAAACCCACTGCGCTACCCTGCCCTGACAGATTCCCTCCCCGGGACCCCCGAGCCGTCGGCCCGCTCTAATACGGAGTCGGAGGTCAAGCGGAGAGGTAAGGCTCAAGGTTCTGTTTTTTTTCCCCCCACCCGCTTCATTACCGCGCTGTTTATTTTCTCCTTTCCGCACGCGGTAGTTTCTGGGGGGTCGTAATCACAGGAACGCTCAGAGGAGAAGTACAGTCGGCTTCAGAACGCAAAAACGAAAATCTCAAGTCTACGGCTTCAAAGAGCATCACAGCAATGGCAAATACAATGAAGGAGAATCTTGCGTTCCCTTCAGCGGAAAAAAAAAAAAAAAAAATTGCGTTAGGAAATCTAAAGTTTCCTTCAAAAAAAAACCCTTTCAAGTATTTCATTTATTGTATTTTAGAGCCGGAGACAGCTCTGGATATCTAAACAAAAGAACGTAATGGGTCCTCTTGTTGATTAGGGTATTGCGGCTCAGACAGTTTCTGTTCCCCGGAGGCACGGAATCAAACTAAAGTTGGACAAGTTGGGTGAGCTCACAGAGCTCCCTCTCTGTGTTTCGCTACAAGCAAAACAAGTCGTTCAAATGAAAGGGGGAAAAAGAACCTTACTCTGTCTGCTAGCTGTTACACAAGCACTTTGAGGTGGTTTAGCAGAACCCAACAACTCCCAGTGCTGTGGTCAACTGATTATAACAACAAAAGCTTTTTACTCCAAATCAGGACACCGCCTCGTTCAATTAAATATTTACAATCTAGTATATTGTAGTCAAGCAATTATGTCAATGCCAATTAAAGCCCATGGTGTTCTACTGTGGTAACATCCCTCCACTAGCTACCTATATCATCTTGGGTCAAATTCAAGACTTTAGTGCTAGCCTACTGGACAGCTCCATTATATATTCAAAAGAACAACAGAGCCTCCACACCGGCCAGGTCTCTCTGTTCAGCTACCTCGGGCCTCTTGCACCTTCTAGCCCCCCTCCCTTGCAGACCATGCCTCCAGTCTGTTCTGGCCCCCCATTGGTGGATGGAGCATCCCACTGCTGTCAGGACAGCAGAATTTCCTTTTGGATAATGTAACAGGTATGGCCGTGTAAAGATAGGCCTTCTGTCTAGTTGCACGTTCTTCTGAGAATTGTTGTTTGTTAGATTAATATTACATTCATTGATTATAAATGGGCCTTTGTGCCTTTCTGGTGATACCGTATTTTTGTATTCCTGAGAGTAATACAATGATGTTCTCCACTACTACACATTGCTCTAGGTGAGAGCCTCTGCCAAGTGATTGCAATGTACTGTAATTAAATATAATAAGGATGGTACAAAAACCAAGTTGCACGTCATGTATATACACAGCTATACGGTTCATTCTCTTTCAACCGAATGTGCTTAGCTGAACAGTGCTCCTTTACCTCAGTGCTACGTGTTAGCCTTCTCTGAACAGCACTGAAAGGCACCCGCACGCTACCACCACAGCAAGGCGGTGCTCGAGAGACTTCCTGTGCAGGAACCAGCGCTGCCACTCCCTCAGTGAATTACTCCCTCAGGTCTTCCAGGAACAGTAAACCCTGGTTCTGCGCGGTGACCTTCCGCGCGGTCGTAAAGCCCACGCCATGCCATAAACCCACCGGCGCGCTCAGATTGATTCGCACGGGATCTGGGCAGTAAACCTCTGCGTGGTGCAGCGGGGCTCAGCGGCGCTCAGAACCCCAGCGTAGCGCGGTGCCCTTTGAAAGCTCGAACGCAGGGGATTCCTGACCGCGCCCGTCCCGGTGGAGGCCGGGGAGGCCGGCGGGTACCGCGCACTCGCCGGTCCCGCTCGGCGGAGCGGTCCTCTTCCTCCGTCTGGGAGCCCGGCGGTTAAACGGGAGCGGAAAGCCTGCTCGTGAACGAGGCGCGCGCGGTTCCATACCGTCTCGCTCGGCGCTCAGGGCTGCGGGCCGATAAGTGGCTTCTGAATTAACAGCCGCGCCGTCTCCCAGAGCTCTCCCCCTCCGCACTGAAGAAGCGCCGAGCGCCCACGCTCGCCTCCGCTCGGCGGCCGCCCCACGCTCGCCCGCCCTCGTCTCCGGGAACACGTCCGGCGTGACAAGAGCGATGAAGTTTAAGGTGAGCCGTCCTCTGATGATTTACACATCAAACGCACAGCACTGAGAGGAGTAGCAGGGCCGTGTGCTAACTCCACAGCGAATATATCAGCGCTCACAGGGAGATAAAACCTGTAACTGGCTCAGAAGTGCTCACACCACCGAACTCCAGGAGCATAATAAACCGTTTAATTAACCAATTCAAAAATCACCGCAAACGAAGCAACTCGTTTCCTTGCTGTTGCTCTGTGATACTCGATTGAGCATTAAAAACTCATTTTGACAAAAACAATCTGTTTGTAACTGGCTTACACACAGACACGCCACTGGCAAAACTTGTATGTTACGGGACATTGAGTGCGCTACACGGATAATTGTCAAATGTTTGTTTTATTCATTTTTTGCTGACGCTAGACATGGATACATGGTTCGTCCTAATTAAAGCCTTATAAAAATGCAATTTATCAATTTCACGTCTCATACAATTTGGCAACGCGCTACGCCCGCGACTTTGCCGAGCCGGGCGCCCGTCGCCGGGGCAGAGCCGGAGGAGGCCCCTCGCCCGAGCGTGACGCTCCGGCGGCTAACGAAGCCGGGCCTCACGGAAACGCCGCGCTGGCGTAATGAGCTGCTCTCCAACCGCCCCGTAATTGGCGTGAACAAGGAGAGGAGTGTGTCACGTTCATTAGGCCCGGGGAAGACGCAGCACGTCCGGGCGGGAGAGGAGGGAGGGGGAGCGGGCGCCGCGGTCCCCCCCCCACCCCCCCGCGACGCGTCCTGTCCGTGGCCCCCACCTGCAGCTGTTTGAGCGCTTCAGCTGCGCTCTAATGCACCCTTCACCCGCGGCGCCAGGCCTTTTTGCATGCGAAATCAAAGGCTGACAGTCTCCTCGTAGCAGGCACTCCAAACGTAGCCGCATTTTGGAGATGGCTGAGGGATGGGGACGGGGGGGGGGGGGGGGGGGGGTTTAGAGATGGTGGCGCTCGTCACGACTGAGGAGCCGGCGCTCGTCGGCGGGGCGGGCTCTGCGTCACGCGCCGTGCTCCTCACTTCCTCCGTCCCTGTACGCCGTGTGTTAGGGCGCACGGCCATTACTGAGCAGGGATTCATCTGAGCTGTTTTCAGATTCAACATACATACAGCATTTTTTCAAACAGAAGGGAAATTGAGTTCTTCAGCTAAACAGGGTATGAATAACTAATCATAGCAAAAAAAATGTATGAATAAAAATCTACCTATGGAATGAGTCTCATGCAATTCAAAATGCTTGCATGCAAATTTTTGCCAAGACGACTGTATGTGGACGGTCCTCAACATTACCTCAAACAGCAAAGAGAGTTTCACGTCTCTAAGAACGTGGATGAACAGGCTAATATGCACATATGTGAGACTCTTTTCTGAAGGGTAATTAAAAAATATACATTAAATATCTATAAATATAATGCCAACAGCTTTCTGCAGAGAAACAGTAATAACCATAATGCTAATTATCACTGTAACAATCATGAAAAGTTACTATAAGACACAAACTAAGACTAAGAAAAAGAGAAGTTAGGTAAACTAGACTACAGAAGAACAGCCTGTTTCCTTTGGGTTTCCAGGGCCCAGAAACCCAAATAAGCTCTTGTAAGAGAAAGTGCTTCCAATGGAGCGATATTGTTGTGAAATTCTGAGCTCGGAAAGACATTCTGGAAATGGTTGCCTTAAAACCTTTGTGGAACAACAGATTTTGAAGCCATACGTGGTATTTGACTGTGGGAGGCATTCTACTTCGCTAATCTCAGGTACACAAACCAGCAGCATGTACAAATGAAATTGCATGTATGTCTGAATAGCCTTAGTAAGTAAAACTGCATATCTCAATTAAATAGAAAACAGCACAAACTGAAATAAGTACACAATAAGTCCCTTACACGGATTCATGCAGCAATAAATGCTAACGTGTCTCACCATGGGATTTCTCTTGTTCAAAGATTTAACAACAAAGCGCCTTCATATTGCACAGTTTGACAGATGCCAACACGTAGGTAAATCTGCAAATTACATGAGAAATATCCCTGTACATAATTCTACTCAAACATTGCATGGGAATACGAGCCGTGCGCCTGTGTTGATCAGGCAGAATGCGAGCCGTCCAGACGTCCCTTCAGAACGTGCTACCTCACGGAGACAGCGGCGCTGCGGAGGAATGAGAAGCCCAGCGTTTAATCCGCTTCATTAAGGGGAGACGCGCCGCTGTTTGCTTTTCGGTCGACGTCCTCACATTCGGGAAACGGTTCTTCCGGGAGACAGTGATTCAAATGGAAGTCCGCAGCCTATTTCACAGGTATGAAACAACCTATCCAACCACCATCTTAGGTCATCTCCCATCAACCAGAAAAGGCCGGTTATATATTCAAGGTTAATTATTGTAAGGTCATCGTCTACAGGATGAAGGTGAAAAATTAAAACCCCCAAATAACCATTAACATTCAATTATCTTGCCACTTGTCTATTCTAATGTCTGTAACTGAGGACCTAGCCTGTCTCCCGAAGAAAGTCAATTGATTCATAATTGATCTTGGAATAAATTACACCCTTTCCTTCTAATATACAGCAGTTTCTTTTTACATTCATTGCCTTAAGTGATTGAGCACATCTTGCAAAATGTCACAGCCTCCACAAGCGCATTCATACTTTAAATCAGGTGTGCAATCTTATCAGAAAATGGCCAGTATGGGTGCAGGTTTCTGTGTGAGACCAGAACTAGCACGCCTGATTCAACTAACTAATCTTGGTTTTCAATCAAGACCACGATAAGCAGAATCAGGTGTCTCAGCACGGAGATAAAACAAAAACAGGCACCCACATCGGTCCTTCACGGATAAGATTGGACACCCCTGCTTTAGACGGACCTGACCGCTTAAAACCACTTGAAATCTGATATCCCACCAGAGGTCCGCACCTCCAGCGTCACGGAGCGGCGTCTGAGCTCCGAAACCGCCGTCTCCGCGGCGACGCGTTCAGGTTAAGGCCCGCGGTCGCCGGCGAACGTGCCGAAGCCGCGGGAGGGACCATGAATCAGCGGGGAGCCATTAGCGGCCACAGGGAACCGGTAAGCAATGACCCCGGCTTCTTCGGAGGGAGCCCAATAAATTTTCAAAACTCCCCCGTCCCCAGAGAACGGGGGCTGTCTTTAATTTGGCTTTTCTACAGCACATTACGACGGCCGCCTCCGAGGATAAATCACATTTTATTAACCCCGCGGATCGATGAGCCTCACTTCGCCGCGCCCCCTCCGAGCCCGTACGGCCGATCGTTGCCGCGGCGCTCCCTCTCCCTCGACGCCGCGGCGGTAAAGATCGCGGGATGCGGATGAGGACAGGAGCGGCGAGCGACGTTCGCTCGCTCACGCGCTCATCGCCGTGCGACCTGCCGGATCGGGAGGGGCCCATCCATTCCGCGGCAAACGGGTGCCACTTAACGGAGAGGAGCGCGCGTCGGCGGCATATGGCCCCGCTCAGCTGCCAGACTCGGCGGGGGCGCTCCCCGCCATCACTAATGCATCTCCAATGCAAATGGAGCCGCGCCGCTCCCCCGGTCGGACTGCACCAGCGCCGGCGCGTTCATCATAGCTGCTCTGCGGCTCCGGCGCGGCGAGCCAGTTAGCTTAATCAGGGGGAGGCGAGCGCGGCCCTCCCTCACAGCCCCGCACCTCTCATCTGCTCTGGGCCTCCTCCGTCTCCGTCCGCAGCCCCGGCTCATCCATCCCTCACATCTACAAATCCCCGCGCGAGCGCATGCTGTCGGACAGACTCGGCTGAGAAATTAACCCCGGGTCACATCGCGACCGTTTCCAAAAAGATAGGACGGCGGGAGTGGAAGGACGGCTAGCCGAGGAGAGGAGAGGAGACGCGGCCATCTACTCCGTAATGAGAGAGAAAGTTTTCGCCGCTCGAATACAAATAACCTTTCCTCACCTGTTGGAGAGCTCCCGCAGATGCTGCTAGGAACTGTGGCAGTCGATGGAGTAGCACAGTAAAGCAATACGCCACTCCAGCTGGCACGGCCACATTAGCACGTTTATTAGATTGAAACACTGGTGCTCCCCCCTGTGTGTGAACGGTTACTTACTGTAAGCCAAACTTTAAAACCCAAGCGTCATGTCCACAGGGTATACCACTCCTGCTCAGTATTATATTCAGAGACCAATTATATTATTACAAATGAGTACATTCTACACCACTGCAATATATGCAAAATCATTAAATATAGTCATAAAAGTAAAAAAAAATAAATAAATTACAAATTACACAAGATTAAATGGTGCTTTAAAAGGTATTTACTCAAATCAAAGTAAAGAATATGAACATGCCAATAATAAAAAAATATGAATATGAACAATTCTATTAGGTTACAGCTTCAAAAGTCCACATAATACAACATACTCTGGTGGAATTACAGAAACTGTGGAAATGATTACATCTATTCATTTCCTTACTGTTTGCTGGCACAGATGGAAGAAGAAAAAAATGTGTCGTGTGAAATGAAGTCCACAAAGACTGGCTGTTGAGGACTTTTTGTACTGCGGCAGCGTGTACAAAGTGCTAAAAGCTCACCGGGGGGAAAAAACTGTTTATGAGAGAACAACTGCCCAGCTCAACAGAGCAGCGTGCCATGGCAGGCCACCGGCCGCCCCGGCAGCTGACTCAGAGCTGAGGACATCACAGCTCCCTGCATTACGACCTGCCTTGCCTAAACGCGCGCTCCGCTCGCTAATTTCATGGCTCTCTGTGCCGGCGAGCATTTACAAGTGCATTCTCCACCTGGTCCTCAGGAATTACTTACATCGGTTAGCCTCTAACCTCCCGGCTGACCAGCGGGCTAATTAGAATGCATTAGCTACAAGGAAAAGGGCCCCTTGTCCTTTTAAATCTAAATGCCACCCACAGAGAAGCAATGAAAAGAAACAAGATGTTTATCTGGCACGGAGTCACTTTGCTAAATCCAGTCTCCCTGCTGCAACTTCCGCAATGCAACACGGAGGTTACCGATAAACGCAGCTAGCACACAAAATGTGCCAAAATCACTTAACTTAAAATAAAAACTAGAAATGATGAATAAATACATATCAAATAATGTCATAGTTCTAAACATATTGTACAGTCTACACTCACAAGTATGCATGTTCAAAACTGTGACTTCCCGCATTCTCTAAACCTGGTGGCTTTAGATGATGAATTTAGCTTGTTGCTCACAAATTTAAGAATTTTTTGTGTTTTTAATTTTATTGTCAAGCTTAAGACAATGGTGGCCATACACTGCCCGTAGACCTTGAATGTAGACATGGGAGAAAAAAAATCCTCAAGCATCAACATAACAACTTCTTTCCAATGACTTTCAGTTGAAACTTTCAAGCATTTGGAGAGAAATTGTTGCAACAACTTGGTAAGTTATTCACATTTTACTCCAATTTTCATAGAGTTGCCAGTATTGTTATATGAAGTACAACTCTCCATGGGTTCAAGTACAACAGCTAACCCTGAAGCTGCATCTGAGGTTTAAACACATGCAGGCATGAAAAGAAACTGCCCAGCATTAGACTGGAGTAGCAGAGTGAGAAGAATACTATCTCAGACAAATACTGAGATACTTAAATGAATAGTGCAGGTAAGTACAAAGCACTAAGGGGAAAGTAAAGGCGTAGGTAAGAGTTCTTACAGACCTTTCCAGAGATTAAAAATGTTTTTCTGAAAGGACAAACCTGCCACATTAGCCCTGCCACATTCTGACAGCAGCCAGACATGTTTACAGGGACAACAGATTTATTTATTCAATAAAGGATGCATGTCACCGAGATTTTCCAAGAATAATGACAAATTCAATTAATTTAATTAAATAAGATAGTATGAAATATTTGTTAATAGAGATTTAAAATGACAACAATTCTAGAATAAGCTTACACATTGCCTTTTGCATAGGTTACAAATTGCAGAATAAAAGTTAACTGTTACCCAATGTTGTTTCAAAATAAAAAATTAGCAATCTATAAGGGTGGTCAATTCTTGGTTCACCTCTGAATTTTCACACAATTCCTTTTTCAATTCTAACTGATAAAGTGAATTCATTGCTGTAAAATTAACCCTCGAATTATTGAAAGGATATGTTGAATAAACTAATACAGAGAACACAGAACTTTAATTATGTCCAAATACAAAAGTTTATGTTTATCTTGAGCCCAACAATGGTTCCATGATTAACCACAACATGCATTGGTGCAAATACTGAAAAAAGGACCAGGAGACATTTTTCAAATCTTCAATCACCCAATTTTGGTGATCACGTGCCCATTGTAGCCTCATCTTCCCGTTTTAAGCTGAAAGGAGTGGAACCCGGTGTGGTCTTCACCTGCTTCAAGGTTCAAGCCCACGCCCTTCTGTCACCCACCGTTGCAAACAGCTGTTATTTCAGCATTAGTGACCTTTCTCTTCGCTTGAACGGGTCTGCCCATTCTCCTCTGACCTCTCTCATTAACAAGGTGTTCTCGCCAAAGAACTTCAGTCTACTAGATGTTTTTTATTTATAGCACCATTCTCACCATTCTGTAAACCCTAGAGACTGTAGTGTGTGAAATCCCAGTGTGTGTGTGTGTGTGTGTCTGGCATGAGAAATCATACCATGGTCAATGGCACTATTCACTTACATCACGCGTCTGGCCCGTGATTAGTTGAATAACAGTTAAACCCTTTATATATTGAGCTGCAGCCACATGATTCGCTGTTTGGATGAGCAGGCCATTTGCATTAATGGCCAGCTGTACCCAAATAAGTGGCCACTGAGTGTATATTTATTTATTTATTTCCTGTTGTGGTCTTGTCAGATTAATACCTCCGCTTCTGTTGTCTTTTCACATTTAATCTGAACGGCCTGTTAAAATGCAGTCACCCGAGAATGTCTTCCCGAGCTGTTAAAGCAATCTTTCACAAACTCATCTGCTCCAGATGAATGAGGGGCCATAGATATGTAGCTATTAAGGATTCATAATTCATGACCAGCAAACAGACAAATCAAAATTTGGGAGGAATATGAAGTAGCATATCAAATCATACAGCAAGCCCTATAAATGCATCAGCTGACAAAGTGCGTTGAGCTCTCGGAGCAAAGTTTAAAATTTGAGAGTCAACACTGGAATTACAACCTGGGAAGTACTGATGCCTCAGTCAAGCAGGAGGATGAATCACGTGTAAAATGAAACTCAGAAAGGAACATGAACGTTTTTCATAAGCACAAATAAAGCGAATCTCTTTCGCATCAAGTCCTTATTAAACACGCTGCCATAAAAGAGGACTCTTGATAAAACAGCACAGCATGCACTAACGTGATGTCACAAGCCATCAAGCTTCAAAATTCAGACACATTACCGGACTCGCAAGCTTTCTTCAATATCAAGGCGTTTATGTAATATATGAGAAACACGCTCACATTTCGCCGGTGTTTCTTTCTGATTAATTCATCATCAGTGGAGTTTATCATTATTCCACATTCCATTGACATGCAATTTCCACCCTGATTGGTGATTAAATTCGGAATGAGATCATTATTTCAGTCCTCAGGATGCACAGTGCCTTACCACCTGCAGCTAAAATGATTATGACTTGACTAGATTAACAAATATCATTTCAGAGGAGTAAGTTCTCCTTCAGTAAATGTCTCACCTTTAAAATGAAAAGGCCAGGCCTTCCACGTACAAAGCTGTTTCACAGCAAAAGGCATGGAGCCTCACACATCTCCCAACGGTTTTATTCAAACGTGGGCTCAAGCCAACAAATATATCATAATATGCAATTATTTTACTTAATGTAAATTGTAAATCAGAGGTATACAATCCTGACGCCTTCAGCTCCAGACCTAAAATAATTAGTCTGGTCCACTTCATATCCAGATTAAATTAAAAGGTTGGAGTTGACATAAGTAATGTGACTTTGGAGGAATGGTAATAAATCCAGGGCCATTGCGCAGAAAAGGGATCATGGTTTAATTTCGGGTGGTATGTTGACTTTAAACAGCGGAAGAAGAAACTCAATGTTCCTTATTTTAGCCTTTACAAGCTCTCTCCTATAACAACAACACGCTACGGGCTATTTAGGACTTCTGTATTGATTTATGCAGCATGTCAACTGCCCATAGACAATCACTTAACCATAATTACATTTGCAGACACTGCAAATCTTTGTGACAAGCTAGACTGATAGTCAAAATGTCATGTTCCATGATACTAAGGATACTAAACACAGTGTGCATGCCTAGCTGAATTAGTCTGCTCATATTTAATGTACAACAGAACTGTGCTGTTGCTATGGAAACCCCCTTGATCTACACGTTCCAACTCTTTGAAACAATTTACAGAAAACTTTGAGAACACAGACGGATATACATGCACACAAATGTACACATGTACACGCACACACAAACACAGACACACACAAAAATAAATTTTAACAATTTATCAGGAAGTCAATTTTGGCCATATTGGAAAGCCAGGATTTTAAAAAATGGTATGAAACTGGAATTGATTTTTTTCCCCCATCAAAAAGGAAATTCACTGCTTGTCACTTCGATCTGTGTTTCAGCCCACCAACCCCCCCCCCCCCCCCCCCCCCATCACGCACACACACACACACACACACACAAAAATCCAAGTTGCTGAAAGGTTGAGCCTGTGTTGACAGAAATCTAAGCACTCACTGCAGGTGAGGGGCCTCTTCCCTCACCTGTGCACTTTGCTCAGTCTGTCCACTGTTCTCCATAGGAACACTAAACACGAGCCAGCACAGCTTACCCGGGGGTCAAGTACACAAGCGAAGGGAAACACAATCTTTGGCAGGGGAAGCAAACAGTCCCGCAAATGACGCAGCATTTGCCCACCTCAGCAAGCACCCTGCCACTCTGCAGTACTGGCTCCGACACAGAGGGCTGCATTTCTGGCACCGGTGCCCCTGAAGGGGAGCGAGAGCAAGGCCGGAACACACGTTCGCTGCAGGCCTCAGAACCGGCCTCACTTGTACTGTCCAAACCACCAACAGCTTGCTACATAAACTGGCTGCGAAGTGCCAAAGCCTGAAAGCTCCTCCAGCCCAGCCAAATCCTGCCTTATGGCATTTCTTACAAACAAAACCACACAAGTAAACAGACCAAACACTGTTCTTCTAAAGAGAAGACAGACTGCAATCCCTCTTCATGCCTGACACATACAGGTCCAGTGGCATCTTTGACATCCTGAACATTGCCCAGGTAATATGACACGCTTGGCAACATGCTGCAAGCCAGGCAAATGCCGTTTTCCATGGAGACAATGTCAAGAACATGTTTAATGCAATGTATCATAGATGATGCATAGCACTGAGGTACAGAGCACTTATGCTGTGTAACACAGCGCTCTTGTTTATAGGCAAGCTTTCTTTTAAGTGGAGCTACGTTCCCTGAAGCTTAACAAAAAGGACAATTTACAATCTGTAGGGAACATCAACCAAAGACAGTCTCAAAAATGACAATATTCTCTTTGGTAATATATTTTAGAATGAACCTGTACAGTACTGAAGATAAATTTTCAGAGCATAAAAACAATGCAGTGATGTTTCTGATTTAAAAGGTCTGAACTCCCTCAGTGTCTTCTGTCTTGCAAATAGTAAACCATGACACATGCTAGAAACATACTGTAATCTGAAGAGGAAAGGGCAGCTTCCTGTATTTATGATCAGTTCAAGTAGCAATCTGATGTGTAAATGAAAGCTTACAAGATCACAATATGGGTAAATATCAGCAATAGTGTAACATGTAAGAGTGTACATCTGAGGGAAATACTCTGTAGTATTTACAGTGTGTATGACTTGATTAAAAAATGCCATTAGCTATGAGGTTAGGGCACATGAAAAGATGGCATTTCATGTGTATCCAATACTGCTTACAAAAGCTAGCAAATTAGCAAATGACTGCATGTTTAGTGTAACTGACAGTCCAACAAAAAGAGAAACATCTGTAAATATAGGAGAAAAAAGCAAAAAAAAAATTAAATAAATAAAAAACCCCAGTCACAACATCAGTAGACAGCTGGCTCTGTGGACAGGTGTTTCTAGCATGCGTTATGGTATACTATTTACAAGACAGAAGACGCTCATCGTTTGGCCTGCTATGCACCCTGTGACAGATGCAGTCACCTTGAAGCTTCGTTTCAGATGCTCTTGCCTTTCTACGGTACGTCGTAGCAGTCTGCCTTTTGTAGCATTGGAAGGCAAATTTTCTCATAAAGGAGCTTATCTGAGGGCTGAAATGGCTGTAATTATGATGGCGGAGTCTTCTGAACGTGACCGGAAGGGCCCTGCATCTGGAGCAGAGGGGACTAATGGGAGCAGAGCAGTGCGTAGAGCGGTGCTCACACCAGGGCATGGCTAGCCTATGCGGACCCGGAACTCCTCCTCCACTAAACCTCCATTAGCAGACACGCATCATCAGCGGGAGAGAGGAAGTATTTGGATGGCAAATAAAACAGCCTTGAGGTCCTATGAACCATGATAAATTGCACTTGTGTTAAAAGTTGCCCATGATGCAAATCGTGCTAGTCAAAATATAGAAGTATCATGCACAGCAAGGCAAACAAATAGATTAATTTCGGATTATGACAAAAAAAGGTGTTCATAGCCCAATGCACTAAGCAACACTGCGAGCCGAGCACACTGTTTGTACCCGTTACAAACTCAATCATTTTTAAATGCTTAAGCTCTTCAGCATCTTCCAAAATTACAATTTATGAATGAAATTCATATGAGTTTATCACTGCTTGCTTGCAGACTAGTGACTGAAAAATATTTGCAACAGAAGGTACACAATGATCCAACACAAAGAACATATCCAGCAGCTGCCTTGTACTGTATGTATATACACTACACCCCTTCTAATTAGAGGGTTTGGCTACTTCAGCCATCACATCACTGAAAGTTGCATAAAATCAAGCATACAGCTATGCAATCTCCATAGACAAACATTGGCAGTAGAATGGGTCGTATTGAAGAGCTCTGTGACTTTCAACGTGACACTGTCATAGGATGTCACCTTTCCAACAAGTCAGTTTGTCAAAATTCTGCCCAGCTAGAGCTGCCCCGGTCAACTGTAAGTGTAGTTATTGTGACGTTGAAACGTCTAGGAGCAAGAACAGCTCAGCCACGTAGCAGTAGGCCACACAAGCTCACAGAACAGGACTGCTGAGTGCTGAAGCGTTTTGCGCTAGGTCTGAGTACAGTCACCAACCACCCCACTGAGTTGGGGCTAGCTCAGACAGGTTATTGCATCATCTTGGAAACAGTGCAGTATGGTTACAAGGAGGCCAGTGATTTGAATCATACTCTATGAGTGAACACATACAGTAACTAGTTCTGGTTCATACAACAAGTACAGAAAAAATAAAGATAAATTCTCGTGTGCACCACTTATTAATTTCTAAAAAAACGTTTCACCCAGTTTCACCACAGAGGACATAGCTTATGCTAATTGAATATGTTGAAAAGTTATTGATTATCTCCTCAATTCTCTGACCCGTTAACCTCAATGGAAAAGAGAAATTAGAGAAAAATCTAATTCTGGTCACAGTAGCTACTGAAACTGTTGTTTTACAGCAGTCCACCACATGTGACATTCTCCTGTTTATGGAGACCAGCACTAGCCAGCAAACTAATTCCAAAGTAGATTCATGGCTCCAGTGCTGCCCCAGCAAACGCTCAGTACACAGTTTCATTTGCCAAAAACGTAAAACCATTAAAAAAAAAAAAAAAAAACGAGGATAGCAAACCAAAACAAGCCTTCTTTACTCAGGCTTAACCAGGGTTTGAAATACAATGTGAAAATCAACACGGTACTAACTTTGCAAAAGCAATGAGAATTCTCCTTCCTCCCAAAAGGTTGCCAGACACCTAGTGTTAGAACAGAACACACACAAAACATGTTTCGATACAGGGCAGTTGTTCACGGCGTATTCTGTTGACTTTCTCATCAGCCCATGCCCATTAATCTCTCTGCCCTCTCTGAAAGTCATCTGTGAGACCTTTCTCACAGATGACTTTCAGAGAGGGCAGAGAGGGACTAAAAAGCCATGTGGAGGCCCAAATTGGTAATAAAATGTAAGGCATCCTGCTGTTCACCATGACTGGAAGCATGTGTCACCTTTCTGTAGAAGCACCAACCCAATGATTCACATAAGGAGTGGCAATGACACCACAGGGCCACCACTACCATTCAGAGTTAGAATGCCCAAAGCTGCAGTAATAAAATAAAAGAACAATCTGTGGAATTCAACTGAAATTACCAAAGTATACATAAGACGCACAGGGATACTACAGTACCAAATGCAACACAAAACTGATTCAGTCCTACTGTGTTGATCAAATTGGACCTAGAAACCAACTACATATTGGCTATATACATGACTGAACCAATTCCCAACTCAAATTGTAAAATAAATTATCCCTGTGCTAGCCCTGTGCCAGTCCAGCGTGCATTCAAACCCATATTAGCACAATGTGTGTCTTTTCAAAGCGACTGTTATTAAGCCAACACATATGAAATTTAATCTTGATACTGATGACCTGAAAAGCTATAGACGCATCTCAAACCTCCCTTTGTAACAAGATTACTAGAAAAGGCTGTTGTTGGGCAAGCCCATTATAGTTCGGACCATATCCTTGAAACTTTCCAGCCAGGGTTTCGATCAAACCATTGCACTGAAACTGCACTTATCAAGGTCGTAAATTTTATACTAATGTCAACAGACCTCAACTCCATAGCCACTGTATACTATTGCTTCTTGACACTGTTGATAATGAGTTCCTACTGGACAGACTCCAGAGCTGTATTGGACTTTGTGGACAGGCACTCTCCTGGTTTAAATCATATATATACAGTAAGACCCAGACTGATCAGCTATATGATGAATTTTCTAATCTCTCAAAGGTGAAATACGATGTTCCACAGGAGTCAGTGTTAGGACCACTTCTCTTTTCAATGTAGCTATATGCTGCCCGTTGGTAATATAATCTAGAAACATAGTGTGGCGTTTCAGTGCTATGTGGATGACACACCTTAATGAATTTTATCAATAAATTCTGATTTTTAAAAAATCCTACTTGCCCCATAAGGAGATCAAATGAAAAGACAGATCCACAAATGCGCCAGTAAGCATCAGTTCCAATATCCACGTTTTTGTCTTTTACTGAACAGAAGCATCAAGACAAGGTTCTCAACAGCTGACAGAGCAAACGCTTTCCACCTCATGAAAGCAGAGGAAGAGACAGCCACAGAAGCAAAATAAAGCATTCAGACTTACAACCCTGTTCATGAATATCAATAAACTGCACGAGGCTGCACGAAAGAACTTCAGGTAAAAATCTTACTTTTCCTCATCCGTGTAATTGCAAAATATGTGAATACGCACAGGAATACGGAATGGAGAACCACAAACACACAGATCCATTTCTATAAAAAGGATCTCAGTGATGTCAGAAAACGGCTGTCCAATAATAGGCTGAAAGTTTATCACAGCTGAAAGTTTCAACCGAAGAACAGCAGGACGTAGCATCAAAATCTTCTCACGTACGGCAAATCTGTCAAACACAACTGCGTCTATTGTTTTCTCTTTTTCCACGGCAGAGGCAAACATAAATAAAGCAGGGTTATAATAACGCATTTAATTAGCAGTATTGATTGCTTATCTTGAGAGGTTCCTGAATTCCTGTAGAGATGTACACACTAGGAGGGTGGTTGGATTTGATATGCATGGAAAGTGAAATAAAATTTAGAAATGAGGAAAAAATAACAATGAACTGAAACATAAAACAACGAACACATAATGCAGTGTATTTATCCACTTCATGGCAGGGTACATTAGGAGAGCCGGCTCTCCTGTTACTGCGAGTTAAAACAAATGTTTCAATAATGATTCTCAAATTATTATTAATCCTCCATTTGTGCTTGATGTTGCAGGAATCTGGATTTTTTCAAGCTCCAGTAAATCCAGCTCTCTGCTGAAGAGGTCCTTCTGCTGCACAGCAGGTTATATCCACCTGCTGGAGATTGGCTAGAAAAAAGGGACAATTACCCATGCCTGACACATGCAGGTAGAGTACGACCTATTAATGACATGATAACATACAGAAGCAGCCACCCTGCATAGGATTACCTCACAATACCAGGCTAACGTGGGCTTTCAGATAAGAAATGAGAATCTCCTGGCCAGTGGTGAGAACACTTGCTCTTCACCCCAAGGCTCCATACTTTCACTGATCCTGACCTCTGTCCCTTCATCTCTACAGCGGATCAGGAGCATTAGTCTAGACTCCAGAAACAACACCTGCTAGTGACAAGCACTGTGCCCCACACTACAGGTTAAGTTGAGCTCTTAACATCTGGCACACTGTGGTCTTTGCCTTCTGCCTGGAATTAGTCGATCCAAAATCTAGGCCTACTGTATATGCATTAGCTGCATTACCAGTCTCCTGACTTGGAATCAAATGACTTGGCGTTCATTTTAACAAGATTTCTAAGCCACACTAAAGTGGATAATGTTTAATTCAAGTCATATAATTAAAGCTTTATCCCATGCGCATACTAAAGACTGGAAACTAAGCAAAAATAAGGATTACGAGCCACCATCTAAACATAAAGTTAAGTGCTCCAGTGTGAGGGCTAAAAAGAAAAAGTAAGAATCGCTTATGAAATATGAAGTGACAGCACACCAGTATGTAAGCCCTGGGGCTGCAGCGGAACGACATTAAACAGCTACATTTCAGAGGGCTGGTAATGACAGGCAAGTTCTATAACATAACTCAACTCGCGTGAACTACTGGCGGGTGGAGTGGTGGACAGTGGAGATATCAATCCAGCGCATCAACCCAAGCGTGTCACAGGCCTCCTGGGGAACGGACGCTGGAGCCTTCCCTGCATTAAGGGCTCTTCCAGCGCCCCCTCCCCACCTCTCCTCTCCTCTCCTCTCGTCTCCTCTCCGCGCGGGCAGACGGATTTGCATTTGGCCTTTTTTTTTTGCGCCGATCGTGATAAACGGCCCGACGGCGGGCCCCGTCGACGTGCGAGCGGGCTGCGAACCCGCACCTGCAGACCGGGCCCGTCCTGGGCAGGTGGCAGACGACAACCGCGGCCTCCGTTAATTAATGTGGGGAGAGCGGCCATCTGCTGCCAGGGAGGACGAGCGTCAGTGCGTGCGACTGTCGGGGGAAGACGTGCTCTCAGGCACGCGCCAGCGATACAGTAGGCGCTCTTAAAGACGCCCACTCAACATTTAGCCCGCTGTGACAGGGTGGCTTTCATTACCCAGAGAGGCTGCTGGACTAACCCCAGCTGTGGGCCAATTAATTCCTTTTACCACTTAACCCTTTATGGCCCACTCGCTCCTTCTTTTGGGATGCTCTCCTAGGCTCACGCCGCACGTCAGCCTAGATCTGACAGTCCTCAGTATCTCTGGCAATAAATATCAATTGACACAACAAAAGTAGGCAAAATATGTTTTTAACTGATAACTGAAGAGGATCACAAAGCTATGTTCAACAAATATCACTTTTCATGGGAAAATAAAGCTGCCGATTCAATATAGTAATATCTTCTGCCGCAGCGGTTTCATTTACACCAGGATAAGCCTGTGCACTGCCTTCATAACCCTTGGTCCAACAGCCCCGAGTGCTTTAACTGCGCTGCATCCTGTCATCCTCATTGGTTTGCTGGAGCAGAGAGTGCAGTACTTCTGCCTCAGGCACAGTTAAATCTTCAAATGAACATCTTGGGTCACCCTGAACTTATTTAGGTGGCGCACTTTAAATGGCTTCCAGCGCGCAGTAAATTAATTACCTACAAAACCGCCGTCTGATGCTAATGTTCTAACTGCATTATCTGTGCGAGAGTCGGCCCCGCTCCTCAGTCGCCACAATATGCCATTTTAAACGACTGAATATTCCCACCCCTGCAGCTGCTGTTCTGACATTTCCCAGCGACGGGGACGGGGCCAAAGGATGAAGCTGAACTGCAGGTTGAGAAACTCCAGCAAGCCGCTATGTACTCAGTGGAGGTCTCGTGGACGTTTGTTACGAAACATCGCCCACCGTAAGCTGACATACCTACCGTTATGCTAGAAGCATCGTCTGATTACTAAATAACCTGTTTTCTTCTTTTAATGACTGTAATTAAACTTGTCTGAAGATCAGGATCAATCAACAGCTAAAACAGAGACTTGGTTTTACCCCCCAATTGCATTGCAAAAGGATACCCCCCCCCCCGCATCAGCTTAATTTATTCACGTTCCAAGTGGCATTCATTCAAGTCAAAGGCTGATTATTTTGACACCCCCCGCTAGCCGTGATGAACCCTGCTTTTATGAGCCAGAACGGATGAACCGTGTTCCACAAACTCACGTTATGAAAACTGAGTAAATAATGTTTCACCATGGTTTACCAGTCATGGTTAGGCGAAAAATGAAAACTAAATGTGTTTTTCTGACTCACTGCGTTCCTTTTTAAGCACTTAACCTCTGAAACAAATAAAGCTTGTTATCGAGCCATCTTTATCAAGTAAACAGAACAGTACGGTTCTGTTTTAGCAGGGCACTGAAGTGAGGGAAGAGAAGAGTGGACTAATATGCTAAAATGCAAGCAAAGTTAACATCAAAAGCAAGTTTTTAAAGAGACATTTCCAGTCCTCTTGGCGGGAAATCAAACCAAAGGATCCTTTGTAAATTCTACAAGCAGCTCACTGTGTTTGTTTAATAATAACAATACATTCGTATATATTGTGAAGGCTACATTCATTTTTGAATTCATGTTTTAAGCAAAATTTCTTGTTCCTAACAGGATAAAATATGCTATAAGCACAGAAACTTGCTTATTAAAAAGCTCCTCTAGGCCAAAACCAAAAGCATACTTCCAGCAAATTCAATATGCAGCATAGATGTTCTGAGATGGGAAAATCAGGTGATATCAGATGGCATACATTTCAAATTCCATTAAGAGACAAAAGGCACAGTCCTTTCCCCCGAACCGGTCCCTTTCAAACTACCATACTTTACTTTCATCCTTGACTTACAAGCCCATTTCCCTCACAACATTCAAAGAAACTGAAGAGAACAGGATCAAAACTGCGCTGAATAAAAGCACTGTCTGACCAGTGACTGAGGCCTGACGGTGATCTAACACATGCACCTCACTCTTGCATCTCCAGTGGCTGACAGCGAAGTAAGAAGCACCCCTCATCATGCAACAAGGCAACACGGAGAGTGCTGTTGCACAGACAGGCCCACTTGACTCCCTCCATTTTAATTTGCATTTGAAAGGTGCTTTTTTTAAATTTTTTTAATGATCACAAAATGGCTTTTTCTCCGCAGAAGACACAAAGGCGCAGCGATCCCCCCCGCGGTGTTATTCCCGCGCGAATGGAGCGGCACGCCGGTTACCGCTGCCCGCGCCGAGCGGATCGGCACGCCGCGCCGGGGACCGTAATCGTTAAAGTGGATCTGTCTCCGGTTTCCCGGGGTCTTCTCTCTCGATAGTCCTAATCCCGTAATCGGGTTCATCATCCTTTTCAGCGGCGTCACTGCAAACTGAGATTATTTGCATCTGCTCGCTGCAGATTCCGCTGTTCCCACGGCGCCCAATGTTACCATGGGGGCCATCTGTTTCGGGGCTCAAGCTACGAGCGCTTCAGCAAAGCTCTGCCAATTACCAACCTAGCAGCTGATCAACACACTAACCAGCACCTTACAGGAACGCCCTAAACTTCCCTGCCACGGTGGACATTTTCAATCTCTTTTTCAGGCAGATCTGAAGTCGGCCTGCATTCACCAAGGTACAAATCAATCTCACCTCACTTCCCTTTACATATGAAACGAACACTTAGATTCCAAACTGAAAACAAAATAATCCACTGCAATAAAAATATCTAAAACTGATTAGAATACAGCATACTGACATGGATTTCCTAATAAGTACATTCGTTATGGTTTGTAATGCATCATTATGCATTACTATTATATCTCAAGCTGAATGTAATGGCAGAAGTAAAAGAAACAGTCCTGGTAACCCTAAAGAGGACTGAGCACAAAAGCAACCATGCATGGAAAATTAGAGTGAGCATGCCCAAAAACAAGTCTGACAGCCAACTGTGTTGGCTATTTTTGGTCCAGGAAAATTTTTAACCATGTCAAAATCCTCCATTTTGTAGGCCATAGACGTGCATGCCCTCACGCTCTCTCTTTGTGTGTCTCTCTCTCACACATATACACAAAAACATAAACACAAACACCTATATACACAATCACTTGCAGGCGCACACACACACACACACACACGCATATATATAAAGGGAACTTGGCATATAAAATGGTGGACTCTGCAGAGGCGATAGTGTTAGAATGCAACCATCAGTCATCAGGCTGACCAGCGCTACGCTTGCTGGGCTGATCGCAGACCTGCGGTAACGCTGTTAATACATGTACTGAGCTGCAGGAACCTACAGAAGAGCCTTAGAGCTTTCTTTGCTTCTTTGTGTGTTTGTGTGTGTGTGCGCGTGTGCGATTCAATGCTGGTTTTCACACACACTCCAAGGTTGTCCCATTTCAAAGTAGATCACAGCTTGTTTGCCTTCTATTGGAGATGAGAGGAGGCCGAAAGCCAATCGGCCCGGCTGCCTGTTACTTCTCGCCGCTCGCTTCAGTTAGCAGGGCGTCCCTGGGCACTGCAGGACACAGGGAGGCATCAGCAATATGAGTTGCGTGCCTCTCTTTCGTTCCCGCTCCCGCTTTCCCTCTCTGCCGATATGCCTTAGGGATTCTCCGTACCTCTCAACCTTTAGAATTATGTCCTTACAGCAGCTGGTCAGAGCCTAACACAGATATTAAGCGATCACCTTCACACAACCACTGTTTTATCACATTCTCGTCAAAACAACCACAGCCGGGCTAGCAGGCTAACCCCAGGGACTCTGAGGGAAACAGCACAGTCTCCGAAGCACTTCCTTTATTTCTCTCATAGATAAGACTCCTCTCGGCTGGCTTTGTCAGCATACTTTCCTGGAGTTAAACCAAAACAACTATTAAAATATTTATAATTACTTAATAAACGCATCCATCTCATTGGACAAAGCATTTTACTGCACCAGTGATTTAACGTTTTTTATATAGCTGCACTACAAGGTCATAAAAATAAATGGCACGTATATATGAAGCTAGTGTTAAAAACTAGTTAATGAATGATAAGAAATTGAGTCCTAAATAATAAATAGAAAGCAATGGCAATTTCTCCTGAAAAGGATTTAATATTAATTTTTTAATCGCAGGCAGAGACCATTTAAGCATTCCTTAAAAAAAATAAAATCAATGCTATTTATCTATAAAATAAATAGATTTTCAGTGTGTTCTGTCTTATATAGCTCTGGGGAGGACTGTGATTGCTGCTAATTTATGCCTGCAGACCTTTTAAAAACGTAAACGGGCAGCTCAGTTTAAAGAGCAGAAGGAAAACAATCCCACAACAGCAGTGAAGACATTACAGGCACTAAAGGGCTCCTGAAATTGGTGACAGGCGGCAAAATTTTGTTGCCTGTGAAGTTTTTACAGCCGGCCTGAGCGTAGCACTTTAATGGCTCAGAGCAGGAGCCGACGCGCGGACCAAAGAAAGCATGTGGCGTGCGCTGTCAAATTGTGAGTGACAGATGGTGTCACTTCCCTTTCAACCGAACCGTCTCGGCTACGATACTAATCGGCACTTCCAGCGACTTCCCGTATAGCTCTGCGCTTCCAGAAGTGGAGACAGAACAGAAGGTTCATTTACCCATCCAGTCTCTATGATGCAATGGCAGACTGTTGTGACATCTTTCCAAACAGGGCTTTTAGAACAACACTTCAGTAAGGAAAGTCTAAGACAAATTTATAGAGTCATTCTGCACTTTATGTGAGAGGTGACACAGGGAGACATTCCAGAGATGGGGAGAAAGGAACGCTGAGGCGATGGGTGCTACTTCGCATCATGGAGCTCGCATGAATAGTCTGTCAGTACTCCAGACGTGGAAGTGGAACTTCAGTGTGAGGACCTCCAGCAGAACACCAGGAGTGGCACAGGGCAGCCAAACGATCCCAGGTGGCAGACACGCAAGGTGAAAGTAAACGAGCGAAACCAAGCATTCAAGCTTAGGCGCTTCAAATATTGACCCCTTCAATCAAATTTTTAAATTTATTCCAACTTCACTAAAAAATGAACAATTACCCATGGTATGGCAGCTTTTTTAATAAATAAAAAAAATCTCCCTTAGATGAAAAGACAAAATGGAGGCATTACATTTTTATAAGTTTAAGTCAACCCAACTATAAACTGCAGTTTGCTTATCCAATTAGATTCCAAGGATTCTGGGACATTATTGATGGACTTGGCTTTTCTGCAGGTGCCAGCGACCCATTTGTGTGATGATTCAGCTAAATTCATTACCCAGAATTCTCTGCACGGCCGAACATCTCATTCTGTGCAAATGGTCTGATATGAGCCCGGCAGGCAGTGCCCCACGCCCCGTTCTGAGCCACTTTCCCGAGAGAGAAGGTGTCTGATTCAAAGGACAGACAGAGTGGCAGGGCGTGCGTCTGATGATGGGTGATGAGGGTAATGGATCATGGGGTTTATTTTTCGCCGTGAGTGGGGTTTCTATTTCACGGGCGACGTGTACAGAGCCGCTGTACACGCTGTGCTAAGGCAGTCCAGACAGAATATTCTGTTTCGATGATAACGCTCCAGGTAAACAAACGGCTCGGGACCAAGAGAGAGAGATGCAAAGAGAGAATGGTGAGGTATTAAAGGCGTAAGGTACAATTTTGTTCTAACCACCACGTTGCATCTGTGTCTCTTCACTTCGACTTTCATAATTCCACTGCTGCACACGGGTGGAGCCGTAAATACCACAGGCTGTAAGCTGCTGCTGGAAGGACAATCAACATGGCTGCAGTCATCAGAACACAGGGCATCAACGCTGACTAGTGCATACAGCACCTCTACATGGGATCCCTGGGTCATGGAACCTCAAGACAGGTTCCTGGAAGAGCCATAGCCATGGCCCAGGGACAAGATAATGGACTTACACTTAAAAGAAATACAATACTCTGGGATAATATAATGAATGTAGGAGGAATTGAGGAAATGCAAATGCATGTGGACTCAATGAAATGAGAGGTATGTGAAAGTGTAAGAGGGGGAAAAATAGATACTTATGGGAATGAAGAAAGAAAATTCTGAGTTATCAAGGATGTGCATCCCTACATAAGTGTCTGCAAAAATAAGTCATCGCCTTGGACCTCTAAAGGACCTAGAGAAATTATAATTACACTCTTAAGATCATATGCTGTCATACAACACATCTTATTCCTACACTGGATACTAGACAGTTTTTTTCTACCTGGGGGGGTGGGGTGATACAACCCTATTCCTGGCCAGATTTGAGCAAACTAAAAGGAATGTGGAAAGCTTGCTCAGGATGGCATTTAAGGGACATTCGGAGAGAAACCAATTAACAGGTCACCCAGTACCACAGTAATTTACACCCAGAATTATGTGGTTATGTATTTTGTTGGTAAACCTGTTTATGCTTATTAGCCTTAGCCAGCATGTCATCTTGCATTATGCTACAGGTAGAGAATGCGTTCATATTTGCTCTTACAGACTTAAGTAAACATGTTATTTAAATAAACCATCATGTTCTCATCTCATCTGCATTTTCCAATTCTTTTCCAGCTTCCAGAATACTTACCCGGTTTATAAGAATGCACTAGAGCTGGTGCCAATGTTCTAAAGTGCAATGGTGTCTTGGGCAACTTAGGTCTTGGATTCAGAGCCCCTACACCTCGCTCAGAGTCCCAAGATACCTCTGAGTTTTAGCAGCCCAAGCCATCAGCCCTCTGAGTACCGAATAAGGTAACAGGTCCCAAGTACGCCGGATTTCAGGAATAGAATTCAGGTCCCAAGACCTCCGAGTACTGAGACATGTACCAGGTCCCAAGGCCTCTGAGACAAACTCAGAGGGGTGCTGGTGCCAGGCATGGACTCAAAGATGTAGGTATGCTGCCCAACAACAAAACATACGTATATGGCTATTTCTGGTTTCCATAGCATCTTTCACTTTCACTCTCACTAACAAAACATTAGGTTTTGAAAATTAATGGAGATAAACTTGTCTTTTCTCCCAGTGACAAAATATTTGGATTTTACAAGAGACATTTCTTTCTCAATTTATTCACTGCATTGCTCTTCTGCATTCACAGTATACTGTGGACATGAGTGGCTCAACCCATTGCCCACGACCAAGGTAGGCCCATCATTTCTTATTTGCTTTTGTTAAGACAGTGATTCAGCCAGCTGGCCTTTGGGCCTTTGTTACATTCTTGAGTAAACACAAGTACTTGCTTTCTTATTGGCCAAGGATCTTTCCTGCATATTAGTGTTGTGAAATGGCTGTTATATACCAAATTTTTTGTGAAGGTACAAATTCCAAGTAAAACCAGAATAAATGTAATTGAATGTCTGGCGCTTGAATGTCTGGCGCAGTAGTTTAATAGTTTACTAAAATAAAAAATCCACAAGATTTTTGTATAAAGTAATAATAATAAGTAACAATAATAATATGAAGTTCATTCACAGGCTAAACATCTAACTTGATTAATTCCTGTACTCTTCTCATGGCAGCTGAAACAGCTGAAGCTCAGGGGGCATGGGTTTGGTGAGCACTTGAATGGGAGACCTCTGCTTTCCTCCTTCCTGAACCAAGTACAAATCCATTGTCCCAGTAGAGTGATGAGGGCAGTGAGCTGTAAAAGATGCGGGCCCTTCAGACAAATGTTAAATCGAGGTCCTGACTCATCTTGGTCATTAAAGATTAAAGAGTAAGGGTGTTAACCCCTATATCCTGTCCAAACACACACACAAAGTGGCTCTATAGATCTAGCCACCTACTCGTCCCTCACATCTGATTGGGTCTCCCCTGCTTTCCCTCACCACTTTGATTCCCAAGTCATCACTTCAAAAGAAAACTGAGGTCTCAATTGCCATTCAAAGGTTTCTTGTTTAAAAAAAAGTAGAGATAGCACATAAGGCAGAAGAGAGAGCAACTTTGATTTCATTCAAAACACGGAGAGCAACCTGAATGGTCACGGCTTAAACTTTCAAAATGGAAAAAAAAAACGGCTACACATACAGCGGCACACACTTTGCTTTTGGGAAACAGAACTGAGTGTTAGGTACAGATGTAGCCTGCTGCGCTCTTGTATAGGGTAAAAAAACAGGCAAATCCAGGATTGTGCACAGTGAAATTCCTGTCCACATTTACCAAATGAACACGCCTGAATCTGGCATACCTCAAGTGCGACAACAGCAAAGATAGCCTGAATAATGTTTATTTGGAGCCTAGAGGTGACACCGCACAAACTGGGAGGACAGTACGCAAATACTGCATTTGAACTACCTGTCCATGCTCTTTACCGCCATGGGAAAGATGCTCCTAACTTTCATTCAGGCACGAGAGGACTGCCCTGGCTAAGTGGGGGAGGCAGTTCCTATCTGAGCATCCCCCCCACAGGTGTCCAGGGGGCAAAAAAAGAAAACAAAAAGCATCAAAACCTATACACTGCCACGTCATGCAATACTAGAGCTATTTTGTGTGACAAATGATATCCTGGAGCCGCAAACACCAGCCATTTTTTCTGCATGGAAGTGTCTCCACTTCTTGCTTCTGGCTTACAGCTCATTTTAACCGACAAGTTACACTACAC
Organism: Anguilla anguilla; assembly: GCF_013347855.1. Taxonomy (NCBI): domain Eukaryota; kingdom Metazoa; phylum Chordata; class Actinopteri; order Anguilliformes; family Anguillidae; genus Anguilla; species Anguilla anguilla. Next base: position 46,233,319 of record NC_049202.1, read on the forward strand.
ATGGAAGTCAAGCTTTTAATACAGAAGCTATAGCAAATTACAATACTTTACTGCTGTGCCCATTTACAGAATAACTTTTAGTAAATTCCATACTAAATCAACAAGTAGCGGAGGACAAATTTTCACAACACTTGTGATCAATAGCAGGAGTGATGATAATAATAAATAATTAAATTAATTTCAATAAAAACATTTTTCCATCACATTATGAACATCTTGAACAACAGCTTGAAGCCGGAACTACAAAGAATATGTAAAACGTATTCCATTTCACATATGTATTTTAAACTGTTCTGGATGCCTGCCAATGACATCACCAACAAACAAAACCTTAGTTACCAGTCTAGAGACGTGAGGGATAGCACCTCTCTCTGTGCAGAACCGTAACAAAAAACCCCTGTGAGGTGAACTCACTTCACAGCAACTTCCTTTTCATTCTTCACAGCATGAGAGCTTTACTAGGATTTCAATGGAAAAGTCCCCCCCCCCCTCCCCAGTGATCTGCTCAGACTGAGTTACTCTGTGCTTTCCAGGGGCTGGATCTGGCAGACCTGCACTGGCACCACCTGAAGGACCCGGCGCGTCCATGATGGGGTCATTTCATCACACTTCATTATTTATCTGTCTAACAGATGCCCTTATCCGAGGCCACCTACATCATTAACATATTGCCAATTCACACAGATATTTATAGGGATGTTTACAGAGGAAATGCAGGGCGGGCGCCCAAGGGCGCGACAGACGCGCGCTAACTGGGGCTGGACAACCTTCGGAAACCTTCAGGTGACAAACGCTGTCCTCTGACTGATGCGCCACATCACTGCACACATGTTCTCCCACTGAAAACGGCCCACATACCTATTCTGTCAGCATAAAACACTGCAGCTGTCCAGGGCCTAATAACGCAGTTAAACTTGCTTAATTACAGCGTCTGATTAAACAGGGACTGCTTAGGTGGATTAGTACCATGTGGACACTAGATTGCTGACATTCATCAATTTTTCCTTACCTGAGTGTGAGGAAATGAACAATGGCAACAGCAGCAGCAGCAGCAGCAACATGGAAAGGAAACAGAGAAAACAATTGGCTGTGAGCTCCAGTAAACACGGTACACGTAAACAGAGCACAGATCACACATTCCGAGCTTTATTTGAGCTTTGATTTCTGTAACTGGGTTATATACATTATGTATGCAGTGAATGCATAACATGGTTAGAATGATATATAATGCTGAATAAAAGAGAGCCTGAAATGTGAATTTTCCAAAAGACGTAGCACCGTAAGACACAGTCCACACTGCTATAACCCATCTGTAGTTGACAAATGTTAGCAAGTAACAATGCTACTGTCTTGTGTTTTCATAAATGAAAACCTTACACACACGCATATATGTGTTGATTATAGAGAAACAGAAAACCTGTCACTGAAGGCAGAATGATACATGGCCCAGCCAGAACAAGCGGGGGACGAATCCACCAGTGTCATAAAGGGCGTGGCCTCAGTGAGGGAGCAGTGCGAAAGGGGTCTGCCAAAGAGCACTTCTGCAATTCTATTTGCACACTTCCAAATACTCAGCGCAACCTGAACTGCACGATCGTTAATGAATACTTTGCATCCGTCACTGTGTGGTGCAACACAATAAAAGGTGTGTTTTTACACAAGAAGGACTGTTGTTTATACTATCCCGCGGGACACTGCCCTCAACTTTCAATGGACCCAACATGCAATTATAGTGGGAGAGGTGTATTTTCAGGTTTTATGGTGTTACTCATTCTGGTTTAATGATCATACAAAGAGGATCTATGTACAGAATAATAAGCAGCTTGAGAAGCTGTAATTGCTTGCCCTACTTCAAGGTTCATACCCTGCTGGCTTGACCGGTCAGCATGCAACTGTGAGGTTGGTATGTTTGAGGTTGTGCTCTATATTTGTGTGTGTGTGTGTGTGTGTGTGTGTGTGAGCGTTTGTGTGGGGAAAAAAGTGCTTAACTTGTGCAGATTTAAGCACGCCTATGTCAAGCCAGGATCGGGTCTAAGGAGAGGGAGACTACTGCACTTGTGGTATATGAAAACGGTGTTTAGAGATGCCATTTGTCAAGTCTTTACAGAGATCAATAAATCTCTCATTGATTTTACATTCCTCTCCTTCCAGCCAGTGTCGGAAAAAAGGAGGAAACAGAAGAACATTTTATGAGCCCGTCTCCGTGTATGCATTTCATTTAAATAAAAGATGACCAGTGCGTAACTTAATGACACTGGTGGTGAGATTAACAGAAATTTGTCATAAAACATTCAGAATAATGACCAACGGTATTTTGACAAGCCATGCTACCAAATGGTTTCTTCCTTTGTAAATTCTAAATTGATTGGAAAGAAAAAAAAGCTAAAACAAATTTCAATCTTATTATTTCACAATGAGCGTAGACAGCCCTTATGTATGACATATTTACTACCACAAAGAAAGGATTTTGGACAGGCAGTGAGATATTACTCTAATGTATTTAAAGGTCAAGGCTTTTGAGAAAGACAAATTACAAAAAATCAAGTCAAGTTCACTTTGACAGAATAAAATATTAAAATAAATTTTATCGGAGCCTGAACCAACACCTCCACTACACCTTACAATAACATAGCTAAAATACAGAATGCAGGCCTATGTCTGTATATAAGGGTTGGGAAGGTTATTGCTGCAGTGTAAACCATTACTGATTACTCTCTTAAAATTGCAATTAGTAATACAATCTTTTTGATTGTGTGATTTGTAATGTAGCCTAATTACTTTTGATTATTTTTAAACAAATGCTTTGAAAGTTAGTGTAAAAGATTTTTCCATTCAAAAATAATTTCAGTTAGACAAATATAAACAGGCAGATACAGACTTTCTATATCCAACAATATATAGGAAATAAAATAAATCTTTGTCCAGCCTTGAAAATTCTTTTTAACTTTATCTTGTTAAATACAGACCAACATAAAGAACAAGCAATGTTTGTTGTTGGAAATAAAACAAATCTATACCAAGTCTGGCAGTTACACTTTTTCACTTTAAGCTAAACCAACATAACAACAAACAAATACAGCCTTTTTACCTATAACAGTATGTTGAAAATACTATAAATCCATTTCCAGCCTTGAGGTTTTTAACATTAAAAATGTGTGTGGAAAAAAACTGCATCATGAAAGATTGACCATGAAACGCATGCAGGCAGTGGCAAACAGCAGCCACGGGAGAAGGCACCAACCTGCGTATGTAACTACACAGACTCATGCTTTCCATTGCACTGGGGTTTACTGTAGGCTTGCAATGGATGACAAAAGTTCTGATGTAATGAATTATATTTCATAATTTGGATTTAACTGAATATTATATTTGATAATTTAGCTATAATCATTTACTTATTCATTAAAGTTGATCATCCATAATGTATTGCTAACAAACTAGCAATACATTGAATACATGAGGCTTAGCAAAAGAAAGCAAATTCAACCCGATGCATGTATTTCAAAAAAAGCAGTTTCATTTTTATTCATATATGTTATTCTTTTTAAAACTTTATTTCACCAGGCAGGTCAATGGAAGATAAAATCTTATTTGCATTGACAGCCTGGCAATGGGCAGAAAAACCTCTTGGGGTTACATTATTACTGTAGCAATGTCTAGTTGCTGGGGCAAGCTAATTTTGATGAATCCCAGAGAGAATATATTGCACCTGGACACAAATGAGGATGGAGATAACAACATTTCTACATTGGATTAGGATTACTATCATGATCTTGCAATACCGTCCAGGCTAGCGTCTAATAAGCTAACTAGCAATGCTAACGAGAGACAGCGGCCAAAGGAGCGCTTGGCTGGAGAGAAGGCACAGGAGAGGCTGGGTGAGCGAGTGAAATACAGAAACAGCCTTTGGTTCGCCTTCGCCTCGCACCCTCACACTCAGACAACCTGCCCCCGAGCTCAGCTAAATGAAAAACCAGCAGTGATTAGCAACTAGCTACAGGCTGTGGCTTATCTGCAGAAGCTTCCTCAAATTGCATATGGAACCCGGCAGGCACACTCTGCATAGGACGCATATGTTCTTTGGCTTCTCAAAGTCAAGCTGCTGAATTTCCATCCAGTAAATGCATTTCTGTGGGACGACATGCTTGCACGATGCTTTCTGACCTGTTTGTCACCCTGAACACAGCTGGTCACCCAACGCCACACCTCTGGTCTTTTAGCTGTGTCATAAATATGCTTGAATGTAACCTTCTGAAATCAGAGGAATTTTGACAAGTACTTGTAGTCCTAATTACCATTGTTTTTCTGTAACTAAACTGAATTACAGTTAGGCTACCATCTTTTCTAATTGAATTCCGTAAAGCCATTACATGTACTCCATTACTCCCCAACCACATACATACATACATACATATTGTACATATTTACAAAAACAGCACCAAGTTCATTTTCACATTTCCAAGATGGCCATCAGCCACATAACCTCATTATGTAATCTCTAAGGAATTATTTTAAACCATAGCCTTTTTTCACTCAGTTCTAAACATCCAATATCTCAATATTAAGCAAAGACGCACTCGATCCTAACCGGAGGCACAATGTATATGCCGTGGATAGCAGAAGTCCCTGTGGAACAGAATTCTGCAGCCTGCACTGAAACACAATGATCAATATGGTCTTATCTTTGGACTGAGCGGGCAGATAGGCTACACAACATCACTCAAACAGCAAGTGAACGTAAAGCTTATTTTCATAAACTGCACGCATTAACATTCAAATCAATGATACTGCTCTTGTTTTTACATCTCACTGGAAATACCAAGGCAGAAAATGTAAACAATTGTAAAGGCATGTGAAACAATATGCCCTCCTTTGCTCTTTGGGTCAACTGATTTTCAGGATGCCAGCCCCGTACACACACGCATGTTAACCCAAAAATGTTCCAGGAATTTTCCGTGTAGGCGTCATGTGTGAACTGAGCTGGATTCGACTTTATGTGTAAGACGTTCCTCCACTTTGCTGGATCAGGACCTATTAAGATTTACGGGAATCTTCTGCTACAGCTTGTACGAACAAAAAGCAGCAACATTTCCCAATAGAGCAAGCAATAGGTTACTAAGTTCTTATACAAGACCATTTATTTCTGGCACAATTTCTTTAATAAATACTTTATGGAATCTATCCTCTCAACAATGCTTGAACAAACAAGAGACATTGGAAGGTATTGGAACTGCACTGTGTGATTGTTGTGAGAGAAATTTGAACATTTATTTTAGGAGTGGAATAAACAGTTTCGCTGTTCATACCTTGCATGGCTTTGTTTATTGTAAGAAGACCATTAAAAAATTGCAATACTTCTCCCAGGCAAGCATCTGTGTTAGACTCCGCCATTTTAAGTTGATTTGATATCCAATGTAGCAAGCAGGCTTGCGCCACATATCAATGGCAGGTATAGCCAGTTAGTTAACAGGCCAAACAGAATGATTTTTGTTGCATTTCACCAAAAACAACTCCACATATAAGTATCAGTATTTTTAAACCATGCTTACATTGTCTAAGGCTAGCTATTTGGGATCAAATAACTGAGCTATATTGCCTATTAACCTTATCATAAGTTGTCTTATGGAACGGTCATGTCATGTGTGAACAGGCGTTTTCCATACAGGAGATGTGAATGGGGAAAAGAACTAGCTAAAAGGGATAATTGAACCCAGCAATGATGCAGATTCCATGAGTGAAAGAGGTTTAACTTTTAATCTGGTCTTAATCAAAGCTGACATATATATAACTGAAAGGTTAACTATGCAGACCACACCAGCGAGGTCATCTGTGCTCATCGTAAACTGACACATTCTCCTCATTAATTGCACATATTCATATGTGGAGACCTTAGCCCTTTCGAACACTAAAAAGAACTGAGGCTTTTTTTAAGCTTGGCTCTGCTATGAAGGATGTTGACTGTTTATCTGTCCTTTAAAAAACTAAAATAAAATGTGAGTCACTAAAATAGAATGATAAAATAAAAATGGATTGTGACACTAGAAGCTATGGGAAAACTTTGCATTATAAACAATTCTATTTGAAGACTATTGAGAATAATTGAGAATGATAGGAGCTGGTCAGGTTGACAGGATTCAAAGCACCGGTTTAAACAGCCCTCCTGGACAAAGCGTTCCCTACTGTACATCACCATGTCCTCCTTTACTGTTCCAGCAGGAGAGAGGCTACACAGACCCTCATTAAGAAACAGCGCTAGCCATATGGGCTCTCTATGAAACGCACCCGGCCTGAACGCACCCGGCTCCCGGTCTTCCTGGAGCCGCTGGCCTCGTCGCGCTCCGAGCGTAAAAACGCAGGCTGCCCGACGCCCGCGTGCGGAACCCCCAGCGCCCGCTCCATTACGGCGCATTAGCGCCGCGCCGCTCCCCGCCCCTCCCCCCCCCCCCCCCCCCCCCACCCCCATAAAGGCGCTAAGTCTCCCAGCGCGTGGAGCCGTGCGCTCCGCTGACAGCCCCACCTCACGGGAAGCCTCCCTAATGGCTCGCGCTTCCTCAGCCCGAACCGGGAGGGCCGGCGCGGGCGGGGAGAGGGGCGGGGCCGAACCCTGGAGGCCCGCCGCGCGGAGCGAGGATCAGCTGCGGCTGATTGTCTAATATCGCGTCGCAAATGAAACGTGAGAGAGCTCCGGGCCGGCCTCGGATCCCTCGCAGGGGAGACGCCGGCGTGAAATCCAGCCACGCGCTTGCGGGAAGGGCCCCCAGGTTAATAAATATTGACAGTGAATTATCTATCCGGCAGGGTCGCAGGTGGGCTCTCCGGGCCAGATTTGACACACCGGAGCTGCCAAACACGGGCGGCGGGCGGAGGAGTGCTATTTACAGAGCCTCGCGCGCACAGCCGGGCGAGGAGGGAGGAAAACACACCGCACGCGCTCAGCCGGGGAGGAGAAGCCCGCCGCAGGTTCATTCCCATCCGCTTCCAGGGAAAATACATATTACAGGAAGAAAGAAATTAACTGAAATTAGGGGGGGGGGAAATCATTTCAGGAAACTGTTTTGGTAAATCCAAGGACCGAAACCACTCTCTCCGCAAAACATCCCAGGTAATATAAACAGACAAGTGATAACTATACAAGCTTTTCAGAGATACGTTGCACACAATTCCTACTGTTTTGCCTCATGGGTCCACACTTAAATAACAACAGCAGAGAATTCAGCAATATTTAACTGTTGCTCTACACATTTTCATAATGGACAATAGCACGGAGGACCTGGCTGAGTTGAAGGCATACAGGTAAAACAGTAACCTGCAGCAGAAATCAATCATATCACAAGATAAAAGGAGATCTTTGCAGATTACTGAAAGCAGTCTAAACAGATGCTAGCCTGCACACCATCAAACAGAGTAAGAGATACAGTATATCACACAAGCTAAATATACAATGCAAACCCAGAGAAGCCTCTGGCTAGGCCATCACTCTTCACACACGCAGCTGGAGACATTAAACACTTGGTTGATGGCTGCAGTGTGGGCACAGCCTGGTACAGCCCTTGCAGTGCAGCCCGTTTCGAGAATTCACCCTGAAATAGCAGAGTTGTGCGTTCAACCCCCTATCCAAGATAAAAAACAGAATGTGCTGCTCCAATCAAAAGGATCACTGTAAAGTACGTCGCTGTGGCCCAGAGATCTCACCCCTGAAGGCATCCAGGCAATTATTTCAAAAGCATCGATTCAGCTTAAGACAGTGACCACTGACTAATGTCAAATAAACTTTCAAGTTCTTTTCACACAATCATAACTACCACCATCTTTTGCCATCTTACAGTACAGATCATATAGACATGGGCAAAAAAGAACGACACACCCACTCCCCCACACGAATAATCAGGATTGGTTTCCATTCTACAATTCTATCTCATCGAAACAACTTTAAAAGCCTGTAAATATGGTAAAACAACATCAAAAAAATGAAGAAATTATAAAAACAAAAAACCTCACCGTACTGGATTAGGCCCTGGAAGTCACTCTCAGACAGCAGCAGATTGGTTCAAACATGTTTTCATTAAATAATCTTTTTTTTTTGTCTCCTATGCTTGAGCTGAATGCCAAGTAAAAGATCAGAAAACCACGAACTGCATCAGCTACACGACCGCTCAGGCCATTTCAGTGCAACTTTTCTCTTGTCCAGTACAGGTCAGCAAACTTCGACAGGTTATTTCAGGCTCACCGTGTTTTCGATCTGATGAGCACTGCTGCTTTTCACTGCCGTTAACCTTTACCACATTGCCGCTAGTTCACCATCTGTGGGCATCTATTTATCTGTGCTACTCAAATGAACGCTAATGAAAAATAACTGTGGCGGACATGGCTACATGGAAACTACTGAAATGCAACTGAAAGTCACGAGGACGAGAAACGTGACAAGGATTCGTGCAATTAATCTGAGCGGCAATTAAACAAATGTGCTTCCCCATCAAAGGTGCACCTCAGGTGAATGTCCACAGTAAATTCAACGGCATTTTATTGCCTTGGAGGGAATCGCACTTTATTTCGCTCGGAGATAATTGAAAAAAAAAAAAATGACAGCGCTTCATTCGATTGTGTCCCGTCCTCTGTAACGGCATTTAATCCAACCAGCGTTTGATGGATAATTTAATTAATCTACCTCCATAATCAGTTAATATCATCAATTTGTTCGGTCATCAAACAGAGAGAAGAGAGGCGGAGGGAGGGGCAGTTTCAGGGCCAGCAGCATGGCTGCTGAGTGAGGGCACGTTTCACAGGCACGTGCAGACCAGTGGACTGATCTTTATTTTTCTCCTGATAGCGCCGTGTCAAAATGAACGCCGCGCTGCTGCGCTGTCTTCCCGACAAATTGTGTTTGCCGGCTGAAAACAAACAGCTGGGGCGACAGGCACTCGAGTTTTGCTTATGGCCCTTCACGCTCGTGGTGTTTTTCGCGGACGGGCGTGGGGGGGGGGGGGGGGGGGGGGGGGGGCGCATTACCGACGCCGCTTGTTCCGTTGCGTCCCGCTGAAGGCGGGCGTCGCTCCTGCGCATCCCCTACCATGAAACTCGCATTTGTCAAGAGCTTTGACAAGAGCCCAATTGAAACCAAGCAGTCAGTTAAACCCCCTGGGGCAGAAACCCAAAAGTGGAACGGACAACTGCCTAGATAAAACAGAGCGGTCCAGATATGTTCCGCGATGGCGATTTAAAACTTTCTGAGCGCGGCTGGGCAGGGGAGCGACGCAGACGGGAAAAAAGACGCTGGACAGGCCGAAACAAGGGCCCGCCCTGCATCTGGAGAGGTCAGCGCGGCGGCTCCAGACGCACAGCGACGGCGGATCTGAGGGAAACCGCAGCTGGTGCGTAAACGCTACCAATATGCCGGTAATTAATGCATTTCCAGTGGAGGGCGATCTCTGCTATGTAAATGAAGACCGTGAAGCGAGCGGGGGCCGGGTGCGAAGCCTCAGCCACGGGCAGCAGAGGCCCGTTCCAGCCCCACCTACAGCTGCCAGCGACGAGTCTCTGCTACGGGCAGACACAGGGCATCTAAACCCAGACCTCCCCGTCCCGTCCTCTAGAGCCCTTTCAAACAACGGCGGTCTGCATTAAATTCAAAATCACAACTGGAGCACACGTAGCAAAGGAAACGAGAAGCACAAAGCTCTACGGATGCGCAAACAATAAACGAGAGCTTGTCTCTGATCATAGCTTTGAGCACTCTAAAAAGGTCCAGGGTCAGAGAGCACACACAGTTCTCCGTTTATTGGGAATACTTAGCACAATTAATTTCCATAAAAGCACAAACAATGGTCTATTACTTGATTTTTATCATTTAGTAAAAGCAAAAAGGCATAGAAAGTAGATTCATGTGAAGGTCAAAATGGAAAATGAAAGTTTCCAGTGCGGACTGCCACCCCTGAATAAACAAGATTAATGATAATAATGAATACACTCCGCTGATGTGTTGAGTGCTCTGCCACAAAATGGATGCCGTGCATCACCCAGGTGGTGCTGCAAGTTTCCCCCTCATCACTGTAAAATGCTCGGAGTGTGAGAAAAACACTATATAAATGCAATGAATTATCATCATTATTATTATTATTACTGTTATTGAATAAAAATGTCAAAACATGTACCTTTCAATATTTTTGAGAAATAATTTCTAAAGTTTAATCGATGCAGATTTAATTTCTGCATCTGAATCAAAGCCTTGTGTTCACACAGGAGAGGACAGCCTTCCAAAGCCTGTAAATGCTGTTTGTGTCGCATCAAACTAAAACACTTAAAAATAAAAAAACCACCCCTTTCTACAGTGCTAAAAGGAGAAGAGTCTATGGTGAAACTTTTCTCTTCGCTTTATCTTTACTTTCAAAGAACACCCATAAATAATGCATGAACATCTCCCGTATTTTATTAAGCACTGCAAGTCATTTTGAAAAAGGCTGAATGCCATTATTCACATCCCACAAGAGAGAGAGTGACACACGCAGACACACACGCACACACACACAAGCACACAGACACACACATATAAAGTACATATAAAAGAAACTGTAGAGTTCTGGAACAAAGGCTTATAGACACATGAGATAAGTATTAACCTGTACCAAAGTGATGGAAAGAGGAAAGTGTGGAAAAAGGAACTGCACATGATCCAAAGCACCTCCAAACCTCATCAGTGAAAAATGGACACGTATGGCTGCCAGTGGAACTGGCTCACTTGTCTTCACTGATAATGTGACTGCTGAAGGTAGCAGCAGGACACATTCGGAAGTGTACAGAATCTGCTTAGACTCAAACAAATGGCTCAAAACTCAGTGGGCGAGGACTCGCAGCAGGACAATTCCAAACATACTGTTAAAGCAACCAAGGAAATTATTGGAATGCTCTTGCCTGGCAAAGTTCTGAATCCAACTGAACATGTGTTTCACTAGCTGAAGAAGGCAAAATGCCCCAGAACAAACAGGAACTGAAGATGGCTGCAGTACAGGCCTGGCAGAGCATCACCAGGGAAGATACCCAGCGTCTGGTGATGTCTATCTGTTGCAGGCAGTCAGCAAATGCACAGGATTTCCAAACAAGCTCTAGCCTAAATACAATGGACTTCATTTCAGATTATGGATCAACTAATCTGGATGTAAATATTGTCTAATTAAAGCTTTGTGGTGCAAAATAACAAAAAACCTGTCACTGTATATGTGCATAACATCCACATATAACAAAGAATGGGGAGAAGAGAAAACCATTTTATGACACCGATGCCACTTTTTCACTCCTGATAGTGATACATACGGAGAACAGAACTTTGAGTGTCGGCCGATACTGACCCTGTCTGATATCTACTATCTCACAACAGATCATCCTTGTCCATGTAAAAATAATAAAAGAATAAAAACTAATGTGTTTCAGCTGGGAAACAATGACCCTTCCTCCATCACTTTACATAAAAAGCATAAATATATACATAAATCATTTAAATAAATTATGCCTTCCAAAATTGTTTTATAAACAATATTTCCAACAGTCTTCACAGCCCAGAATAGAATATAAACATAAAATGTTTTAAAAACAGAGAAAGTAACTAACACACTGTGGGATCGTTGGCTGACGTACAGTAATAAGAATCCTGAGAGAAGTGAAATAGGCTATTTTTAGATCACTTTAGAAGGGAATAGCAAATTGCTAGTTACGGTTGTATGTGGGGAGAGCGTGTTAACCCTTTGAAGAGTAGGTTTTTTTGGAATGTTTTTTCAAAATTCTAAGTCAGTGTTCTTGAGTTTTCTCCATTGCTTTCAATTAACAGTAGTGATTGTTAAATCAGCATTAGAATGTTCAGATAAGAGGATATCTTAAAGGATTAATGTACACATGCTCTCTGCTACTTTTAAGTACACTAGTTTGTTGCAGTTACAGGAAGTTAAGTATTTCTATCATAAAATATTTTTATGCCGCATATATCTGTATGCAAGCGAAATGTTTGGAGGAAATATTTGTATTATGCTATGTACCGAAAAAAGGGCAGGTGATTTCAAAATGAGAAAATGTAATAAGAACAGCAATATCCCAAGACAGAAAAGACATAAATGATGAATGTGCCCTATGAATTTTGTAATTACAGTCACTGAAGTAAACTTTACAAAACCTCTACACTCTTGTTAGTGGTCACATTCTTCAAGTGTGCTACGCTTTGTTGCCGTAGATTGCATCACACACATTTACGGCAAATTACATCTATGGATCAGATCAGATAAATACAGCCACAGTCACAGTCATCGATATCCGATCTAGCATTTTAGGCCCAATACAGACAACTAGTATCGGATTGGTGCATCCCTAGTAAAATAAACAGAACAATACAGAACAAAGCTTAATACAATGTTACATTCAAACCTGAAATATTAATAAATACCACCAAAAAAACAAAAGCATAAGATATTTTACAATGATATACGAAAATTCCTCCACTGAACTCAACATGTCAAGAATGGTAAAACACAATAACAGAAAGTCCCTCAACAGAACATTCAATTCTATCTTTAGAGCCATCCCTCTCAGTCAGTCAGATTTATTAAGCAGCGCAGGAAACCACACAGACACATCTATTACCCAATACAAAAGGGAACGTGAACACACCGCAACAATGCAAATTAGAGACCATTAACACCAAGCCCCCGGTTACAGAACACAGTCGACGCCCATTCGGAAAGCCAGACCTTCCAGCCACAGAGATTACAGTCCCAACGTGCACGATTCCATTGTGTTTGTAAACAAAGCCCTCAGCTTTTTACACATCAATGGCACCAAAATAAGTTCTTTTGATCCAGGAAAATGAAGATACAAGAAATGAGAGATATTCTTCATTCTTATTCTTATTCTTAATTTATCATTCACTGCTTCAAAGTTCCTGCTTTTTCCCCTCAGTAGAGGCCGCCTTTAACATGCAATAATTGCTTTGTTATAATAAATGAATGAGAAAGTAAAGCATTTTAAAATATATATATATATATATAAATAAATAAACACTTAAACACTCAAAAGAGCTAGAGGGAAAATTAATATAGAAGCCTGTGTAAACTTTGACTAAACAGCCATTTGTATATGGGTGCCTATAAAATGTTCCAGTTCATCACATTCTAGCTACTATAAGTGGCACTACAATAGTTGATACTGGCTAGGAAATGAGAAATTTGTTTTGTTGTGTCTTCTGGCGCTAAACTTTCAGTAGTGAGGCTGAGTCAAAATAAATTAAGTAGTAAAATGGAAGATGAAAACAACAGCTTGGATGTTGCATCAATGTAATTATTCTGTAATTACAGCCACTACTTCATTAACTTCTCTGTTAAGCTTGTTTTTATGAAGTTCAAGCATTTCAACACAGACCTAATCAGACAAACTGAACATTACTCAAAGGCCAAAGAGGAGATGCCAGCTTAATTAAAGTGAGCGCATCTTTTTGTTCCCAGCTAAATTATGAGTAAATATACTGTACTTGTTTAACATTTACATTTTCTTACCTGAGATGCACCGGGTACAGAAGAGTGTGCCATATATCGTAACCATGACAAAGGATTGCTGAAACACTTCATCATCGCACAACTTGCAATTTGAAGAAATAAAAACTAAACCCCTAGGAAATACATGCATGGGTAGACAGAGAAAGTTCATGTGCCCATATTGTTTTTGATTTCAGTATGTACCCTGAACAGAAAACATAAAGGAGCTTGCAGAAAGCAATCGTGTATCAATTCCATTTTTAATAAACACAAACTGTTTGGGAGACCTTAAAAAGAGCCTTTCTGCAGGACAATGTGCTTTCTTTTCTCAAAGCCAATCTAGCCAATTCCACAGAAAGACAGGACTGACAAGAGGTTCAATTTGTGCTAAAATGAGTTTTGCAAAAACTGTTACCCATAATATTGTCACTGGCTTCAAACTATTTTAATTTATTTTTGCACTGAATTAAACTGGATTATACCTTTTACTCCAAAGATGTGGGATAATGGTGCATTATGTATTCTGTAAGGCTCCCTAGTCACCTCTGAACTGAACAGGCAGGCTCGCGATTGCCTGATGGGCAGCAGGGTTGCACTAGAGAGCAAGAGATCTCCGCCCATTGAAACTCTCCAATTCCCGAGTGGGGCTAAACCAGCTGTGCACTGTCACCCCTGCTGGCCACAGGCGGTATTGGCACAGACATAATTTTAGCCAAAGCAGGAAAATCAGGGTGCTACGCCACGCATGCTGGCAATGGAGTCCATCAGCTTTGGCCCAGTTACCTTCAGTTTCCCTTTTGTGTCATTCATATGCTAATTAAGTGATGCAAAGACTCATATCACATTAAATGTGATAATCGCCGGTGGCAAGGATCATACGTTACCAAAATTGTAAACCGGCCTTTAGGCAGCAACAGAGTGCAATTATTGGCCACCACAATGTCTTTTTTTAAGAAGTTATTTGAAGGATTTGGAAGTCATGGATTGCATATTTCAAGTTTATTGTTATTTTTATTTACTTCTTGGGTGAATAAAACTAGGTGGATATATGGCTGAAAACATTTAATAGAAAAGGCTAAATAAAGTGAGGATAAAGGACAGAGCTGGAGACAATGAACTACATTACCCACCAGCCCCTTTGTGGAGAATTTTATGCATTTTAAATGTGACCCATTTGTCAGGCTGCACCTCCACTACCCGGATTAACCAATGAGTAACACAAAATGTTAAACTGTCATATAACCTCTAGTACTCAGACTTGCGGGCACTTCATACAGACCAACAGCTGTGCAGACCATACTGAGGCAGCGAAGACCACTGAGGATGGATATAGCAAGGATTCTTTATGGTTGTACATTTTCACAAATTTACTTGAAATTAAGCATTTAAACCTTACTAGGATTTGACATTAACGTTTGTGAAACTTTTCAAGGCACTGAAGACAAGCTCACAAGAATAAATTTGCAGAAAAATGTATCATTTGTAGAAGTAATAATTGGATGATCATAATTACACAAAATGGTTCCATCAAACAGTTGCAAACTGTAAGTACACGACCTGCACAAAATCACAAGGATGCATTAGTGCTATAATGATGCACTATAAACAAGGCCACAGACAAATGAATCCTCTCCATGGAACAGGAGCAGGTTTCAGCAGTGATGGAGCTCTCCAGGGGGCATTGCATTGCTCCTTAGTAAATACTGCACCTTTGATTTTCTATATTCAGCATGTTTGATGCCTATTCTTACAAATAAAATGCACCACCATCAACTTTGCACCACAGACTAAATATTCTACTGGTATCTGTCACACTTAGAAGCGCAACTGTACATTTTAATGCACTTCCTTCACAACTGAAAAGGCTATGGAGCACAGCATACATGCCTTGATGCGTCTATGTATGTATCAATAAGCATTCACACTGACAATGGCCATTTATTAAAGAATGGCTCTGAAATGCTAGCAGTGATAGCACGTAATCAGACAACTTTATCTATATCTTTCCAGCTACATGCCCCTGGGGTTCGGATTACCTAAAAAAATGCTTAACAATGACGTGTTTGTGAATTTAAAAAAGGTTCAGAGCATCATCAAATGTCCTTATACAACTCTCAAAGGAGGGACATTTTCAGTGCGAGTCAGCCTGACTTTTTGTAGCCTGTCTATTGCTCACTTCAGAGTAGGGTACAAGATGGTCCTGAATTTACTTTTCATATGAAATGGCTAATTCCCACAGAACAGACACATCTCGTGCAGACATTACAAGACGCACTTTCACCATCATCCCAGCGAATTGAGAATGACTAAGAGTACTTCACAAAAAAGATCTCTCCTGTTGCACAGGACATGCAAGCACCACTAAGCCAGAGCCACAAGCCTGCCTTTTCATTTCGCATGTAGTTATCTACCTTATAAATCGATGATGTGCAACTGTCAATTCCCCGTGTAATTAAGCAGAATGTAATAAGCCAGTTCTCTCTAATGCTCAAATCTTGGCTGACTGCTCAGGAGATGCGGAGGTATATGTTGTTCTGTGTTGCTGCTGCTTTATGCTCAATGATAGCTATAAGTACACTACTGTACAGTTCCCAGGGTGCAAGGCCCTGACACAGCCTGATACAGTATGCGCATTAGGCAGCAATGGGCAGATAACGATAACTTTACAGTCAGAAAAGAACGGCAAAGCCGATTGGCTAGCCTGAAAAGCATAATATCGTGCAGGTAAGAACAACATAAAAATAGTTTTTCATTAAGTACTCGCAGACTTTCTAAGCTCCCCGTAAGAATACGAGAGAGAACACAAAGAATTCTCAGAGGCATGCGTGAAAACTAATTTATTAGAATAAAACTAGCTATACCACAAGTCTGAAGTTTATCTACAGCAGAAATATCCACTTAATATTTTTCTAAAGCTCCAGCCAAAACCCCGTAACCGTGGATAAGTGAAAGCTGACAATCTGTCCATCAAATTTTACAAGCATGAAAAGAGTTGCCACGCTTTTGACTCGGGGTTACTCACTACTGGATTTAAGGATTTTCAGCCAAACACAGTTTAGTTTCGTCTTCCACTACCAAAGAAAATGTATTTCCAATACAACTGCTCTGTAACAAGGGACAGGCAAAGGATCTTTTCCTACCTCTAATGAATGAGATAACACACTTGTTCATAAGAGCCAGTCTAATCCATCCACATTAATCTGACCAGACAACAGCTGCCACCATGTCCATGTCATTATATTTCCCTTCAGTTTACTTTCTATCTTTACCTTTATTTTGCACAAACGAGCCTTTACCTTCATTGTGCAACAACTTTTCTTTTATGTGTAAAAACAAGAATCACACTATAAAAAAAGATATGAAAAGTGATTTCAATTCCATTGACAGCAGAATAACATATAGAGTGAAACTTCATCCTGCGTCTTGGTAATTCATCATTTTGAGGTTCTTTTGTTTAATGGCAAAAATTCAACATGAATAAGGCAGAATATGCACCGTCCATGTAACTTTAAATAACACAACGAGCACATCTGATTTCGGCTGACATGAGTTTTTATAACTGAAATTTAATCCATATACCACACTGTTTCAAATGTAATACTAAGAACACTGAAGTAGAGAATGCTCATCATGGTAATGAGGTATATGAAGTGCTACTCGGGTTCAGGCAACAGCTCGAAAAGTTCACATTTTCACATTAAATATTTACACTATGCAGAAGACCTACAACATACTCATAGCTGTGTCCACACTAATGTTTCAGACAAATATGCAATTTCACTTGCAGTTAGATTTGGGATGTCTGGTCAAACTAACTGTGGGTTCATTATAATTACAATGACTTATAGGCAAATTAGACCACAAACGAACAAGGAACTGTGTTCCCAAGCAACACAGACATGTGCTAAACAATATTAAGCAGTAGTGAAATAGTTTTATGAGGATGAAAAAACAGTAGCATCCATAGTGCTACTTCATTCCTCATTAAACTGATTTCACTGATTTATTTAAAATAAACCAGGTGTTTCCAATAGCATTTTGAATAATAATGTGGTAGATAAAACAAACATTCAGTGTTTTTCCATTACTACTGGAAAAAAAAACAGCAGGATTAAATTTCACAGTTGGATGACACTTTAACATAGTTAGTTTTACCTGTACTAAAACAGAATTTAATTGCAGTCGACATTTATTATTCAGTGCAATTATGGTTTACTCACTAACCTCATTAATTTAATATTATCAACTGAAAGCTATGTGGAATAATTCATTATTACAATATTGGATATCCCCTGCCATACAAACAATTAACAAATGTAATTGCAAATAAAAACGGAAGGGCAATGAGAATTATGTTTTGAACTACACTCACTGACATCCAGGTCTACATGCACTTATCGTCAGTTCTAAAAGCATAGTATTTATAGTGCTGAGTACATTACAAACTATTGCACCCACTGTATGCAACCTAGACAAGGGATTACAATGGTATTCAGCAGACTGAACAACAAAGTAGTCAAAGTAGTCTTTCAACATACAAAACAGCCTTTTAAAAGGCCATGGGCATCTCAGAAGTACCAAATAAAAATGTACCATCATGACAAATTTGAGATGAATCAAGAAAAACTGAACCTCTAAATGTGTAAACCAAAGATTGGCTTGGTTAAAATGAAAAGGTACTTCTGCACACGTGTGGCCCAGTGACCTACGTATAAAAGCGAGAGGTATACGTGTGTTGTTATAGGAATGCAGTAGAAATCCCCGGTCAGCAGCGTCATTCAATTACTTCAAGAGCACTTCATTGCTATGCACACAAGCCCTGACAGCAGTAAAGCCAGCTTCGTGCTGCACAAGTATTTTTATGATAGCTCGGGCGATGTCGCACACTTTAGCAGTTCTTTCCCTGCTAACATGGCGGCTGCAGGTCTGCCCTCTGACAGCACCGTCAGCTGCGGCACCATGTCCACGGCCTATCGGCTGAAGCCATTGGTGTGAACGAGCTTTAAACACAGGACAAGTACGCCACACTAAGGCAATTTCAGAGACATTCCTTTAAATTATGATCTTGCTTTATGAGTCCATCATGACTGAATTCTGTTCTTTACTCATAATTCTGTCATGAACTGTGTTTTTTGGTTCGGTAGTGAAGTTTCCTCCACCTGACGGCTCAGCTGAAATAGGCTCTGCAGCACTTTAAAGCTGACCTCCGTTCTCACCGAATGAACTCACAGTGGAGCGGGGTGACGCATTGAAGACAACCCATCCATCACACTACCGTCGCTGTCAAAGGATAATGCGATTATTAAAAAGGAGCAGGATATGGATGGACACGACATCCTGCTCTGAATAAGATCAATACCGATTCAGACTGCTTTCATCACAGGAGAGCACGGCCTCCTTCTCTCTGTAGTCATGAGCACGTCACACAGAAGGGCGGGCCCTCTCCGTGCAGTAGTGCGGCTCTCTATAGTGGTGGCACAGAGGACCTTTCTCATGAACAAATAGACATTGCCCTGGACACCAATTGCCTGGCTGTATACAAAGTCATCACATCCTATGTTCAATTATTCCACCAGCTGGGTTTGATTAAGTTGTTCGCAGTGCAAACCCATGTATGGGTTTAATATACACAGTCATGTATGTATATCTTCTCCTTTCATTCTGATTAACCAGCTGGGGAATTTAAATGATTAGGTGTAATAACAAACACTCATGGCAGTCAATATGAAGTCACCAGAGATGCACTTACACATACTGCAGGTAGCTCACAATCTAATAGCTCTAAATTACTAGAAGGGCCGGCTGCACAATCATCACCTTGCCATAATGACTGTGTGCGGTGGAGAGGTGTTTTTGTCTGTTAGTGCATTGAGCGGCTGTGTTCTGTTGATAAGTCGCACAATTCGGAGCTCACCGAGCACCGCTAGAAGAAAAGGACTGGCGTCAGATGGGAGAGGACCGCAGACGCAAACAAACATACAACTTTCGCAAAACATGTTCACGTTTTAAACGATGAGCCCCTGAGCTCGGCTGAAATCCTTTACTGTGATGTGAACAGTGTTAGCGTGACGTTTTGCTACTATGTCAAATGAATAGATAAATATTTGCACTTAAAATAAATTTGTTTAAATATTAGTTTAATGTTTTATCAGGCTAAATGGGAGGTCCTTTTGTCGAGCATTATAGAAGGCACTATGGCTGTAAGTAGTATCTTGCATTTTGTAGTAGATCATAGATTACGGACATGCAAAGAAGTTTCATATTACCTTATGACTGTTGTAGCATGCATGAATCAAAATGCAGTATATGCTGCCTGGATAGGCACAGAATTTCATAATGCTTTGTATGAAAACAACCATTTCACAGATGGATATTTACTGAAGCAAAACAAGTTAAGCACCTCGCTCAAGGGCACCAGAACAGCACCCCATCTGGGAATCAAGCTCAAGCCCTGAGGGTTATAGGTTCTGCTCCTTAACCTCTACACCACACAGCCACTCCCCCCCCCATTATGTCAGTTTAGTCCATAACCACAGGAGACATGGTATGGATACAGTAATTCATTTCAGTTACAAACACGCATCGCTCTGCTGGAAATGCTCATGACCTTCTGTATAGCAGGGTCATCATGCCTTTAATTATCGCTGCATGTTTGTGAAACTGAGGCCCATTAAAATGCATTAACAAAAAGCCAACGGTATCTACTCTCTGAGCAGTTAAGGTCTCCCATCTCCTCACATTCAATCAAATCCATTTTGCATGCTGGGAGCCATTTGCTTGCTAGCTAGAGTGTTTGCACGTTTGAAGCGTGCCCCTCAGTGTCAAGGCGCTTCCTAGACTATTTCCTACACTATAATAGCTGTCTTTCCTCATAGAATATGCTCTGATTAGAAGCAGCTTTAAGAAACCACCATATACACGCCTGCCTGACAAATTATGTCTGACATGAGGTTACAGCCTGCTGAGCAGGCACGCAATCACAACAGGAGAGAAACGAAGAAAGAAAGTGCGAAAATGTTTTACTTTTGTTCAAAATATTGACTTTCTTATTATATCCAATCATCCTTTCTATTAGGCTCTGCACATTTTTCCCTGAATATGGTCCATGTTTCTTTATACAGAGTTATACTGAAACTAAAATACAGAATAAAAGCTAAAATCACACTTGTCATGGCCTGCGGAACACAGGACTGCTCTTGAACAGAGTCCTTACTATGGAAGCATATACATGGGGGCAGAGTAGTACCATTACAGCAACAGCAAGGCCCAGTTATTGAGATATCAGATAGGACTGTTGCTGGCAATTCCATATATACATATGACAGCACGTTACATGTACATGGGCAAGCTAGTAAAACAGACTGACCTAGAAATAAGTGTTAAATCTAAGCATACACTAATTGTTATGTATTATGTACACATAGAACGTAGTGTTTATCCTTCGGAGCACCCAGGGGCGGAGCTAAGGGGGGATAACAGGGGAGAGCTTTCCAAGTAGTGAGTCCAGGGGGCCCTTGGAGGTAATATTCTAGATCTGTCCCTGGGAGCAATATACCAAAATCAAACTGACACCCAACAGAGGTATTAATAGAGGTCTTTTGTCTTAATGAGGTTCCAAACAGTTGATTTTGTTTAGTCTAAGGTTTGGCCTAAATCTCTGACTGTTTTTTTTTTCTTATTTCACAGCCTCATAATGGTTTCTTGAACTGTAATTGGCATAACTCCGGTCCTCCTGTTGACAAACGCCAAGAACAGACTCTAAAGGCAATCAAAAGCCTAGAATCAAGACTAGATGCTGAAAGCTCTCTTATATTTACATTATGGAAGCAACTGAACACTCCAAACTAATATGAAACACATGCGAAGCCAAATATTAAGGTGTCATAAAATGGGGGCTATGTATAAAAAGTGCTGTCATTTCGACATGGTGAAACCGAAGCATATACCCTAAAATAAAAGCACTTTAACCACATGTGAATTATTTGACAACAAATATAAAATTGAGGAGTACAGAGCCAAATAAATAAAAAATTTTTCCCAAACATTATGGAGCTCACTGTATTTTATTCTTATATGGCAACTCAAACTATTTTCATGTATAGTACATCACATGAGGTTTATTAAAGCGTAATAACAAAACATGTGCCATATAGCCTAATGGTGCACTTCAGAAGTAGGACACTCATGCAACATGAAAACAGCTGCTTGAGTGCAAGAGTACTTGTAATTCATAAAATAACTCCCTAAGAACAGGTAATGGCGCCACATGTTTCCACATACTTGTTACTGGTAATTCTTCATAATGAGATCTGTAATTCTAAAGCAAAAAAGTAAAACGGTAAAAAAAAAAAATAATAATACATTTTACAAAATTAAAAAAATAGCTCAGGGCCATAATAAACAAATGGATTTGTGCCTTCCCACTTTATGGAATTAAAAAGAGATTGTGAAGAAAACCGAAGGGAAATAAGCACACGATGCCCCAGATTGCTTCTTCTCTATTCAGGGGGGGAATCGTAGCAAAATCATTTAGTTAATAAATACATAAACCACATAAATTAATACATAGCAAATACCTGATGGAGAGAACAAAATGAACGCCACAGAGGAAACACACTTAGCGGCAATACTATCTCAAACAATACGGTCATACATCTATTCTTTAAGAGTACTAGCTTAAAGAGCCTCAGCTATTGGGAATACTTCCACAGTACATCACATCAATTTCTGCTTGTTATTTTGATTACGGTAATCGTCATTCTTATTATTAGTATAAAAACAACAGAAATAACTTTTGAAGGAGCTCGCTTATTTTGAGAAGGAACGACATTTAGGTTTCAACAGAGTGTGGAGATGTTCTGAGGGAGGGAAGAGAGACGTTACCATTTTGTCGAATCGCATTTCATTTCCAAGATAATTAAATCACTCACTCCACACGTGTAATAAAAAGAGTGTCCTCTCAACCTACAGTGATAGTTGAAGGCACTTCAGCTGCCGCAGATATGACCATTTAAGAGGGTATTAAATTTACATCCAGGCCTCGGAACTGGGTCATTGAGATTCAATAAGCATTCATGAAGGCCATTTATCAGAGTCACCCCCTCTGAATCAATCATCTCAGACTTGTCTGAACAATCCGGAAATCATGACTCATGAAAATGGTGCCCGCTCCGCACTGTTAGTCCTATTTGCCATTTGATTTAGTTAATGGGATCAATGGTAAAAACAACCACAATTAATGACAACCACAAAGACTTGATCAACTAAATCCATAACCATTTTTTTTTAACAACACATTTACTAAATGGTAGCAATGGGTCAAAATCACTATTAGGATGTGTTTTGTAGGGATTATGTCACTCTGCAACTTTTCTTTGGATGGCTAGTTAAATGTGTTCATGCATATGTATACCTGGAGTGAATGCGCAAAAAAAGCATGGAGGTCATATAAACTAGGCCAATTAATAGTCTAATCTACCAAAGCATGCATTAACTGCAACTCCACTCTTTGCATGACAATTTTTAGAGCTCCTGAAAGCAGGCAGTAATTTGTGCTGATGTAGCTCATACACAGGACGCTGGAGAAGAGTGTCGGGCTGTACACACATCCTTGGCAGTCAAATCGGTTTCCCTTGTGGGCTGCATGGGGTGGAGATGAACGAATGCATCCTCCGAATGCATAACACTCCGGACAGGAGACGGGAAATAAAATATGCAACTTGTGCATTGTTGTTCTGTATCCATTTCTAAGTGCTTTGTAATCTGGACGTGTAAGTATCCCATATTGTTTCTGACCCATTTTATAGGCGTCTCCTACCGCAGAATTGGGAATCGGGGCGTTAAATGTATTTGATTGCGTCAACAGAACAAGTCTTGGTGATGTGTTGGCATCTGCATCCGCAACAGAGCCGCAATATAATCAATGTTTTGCACTGCCACTATTTCCTTAATAAATCTGGCCCTGTGTGTACACGGATTTAGTTGAAAAAAAATCACAATTATCATTGGAAAAATGCAGAGAAAATATCTGTTGGATTTGTAGCCAAGGACTATTTCTAAGAACTGATTTCTCAAAAGCAGGAGTTGAGAAGTGTGTGTAAGGACTGCTCTGAAAGAATACCAACTTAAGTCTAACTCATAAACTATTAACTGGTCAGCAGGGTATTCATTAAAGGCAGACATGAGACATATTTACCACTCTATGATTAATAAACAAGTAATGATTAGGTGTCAGCTCAGAAACGGTCCAACACTCAATAATGCGCCTTCAATGCACCTTGGGCATTCTAAACCGGGAGGTTACAAGAAGCAATATCTATAAACATCACAAAGGATAAATTGAGGATAAACTTTTGCTCGGGTTGGCTCGGGTTGAGCATGTGGATGGCTAAGCCTAATGACATGCTCTAATTGCATTCTATAGGAGTAATGATGTCTGAAAGATCACAAAATGAACCCTTCTGCTTGGTTCGGGTCAAATTGACCCTTCTAAAACTTTTTTTTAAAAAGAGGAATGAAACTTGAGTGACAAACCCAGTGTAAATTTGGTTGCTTTGTGTTTCTAGTTGTTATTCATCATCTGCATTTGATTTGTCTTTTTGCCCATTTGGTTTCTTTGAGTATCATAAAATTATGAAAGATTATTGTGGATGTCAGTTCAAAGCAATAAATATCAGTAATCTACTCCACAAAAACCTTGTTTCATTTTAGTTCACAGATAAAACATTTCAAATAAAAATGATTTATGCCCCCTTTATTTATGCTTTCATTATAGTGGATTTAAAAAATATAAATCACATCTTTATCACAAATGAACGACACTTTCATTGTTAAATGCGATCTAGCAGAGGTAAATAGCAACCATTAACCACCTATATTGTTTATAATGTGTAGAACTGAGAAAAATATATATTGAGCACTCAATAGCAAAAACTCAATATGTGTATTTCTGTATTACTCTACAATGCCGTTAACGTCCTGGGTATATCTGACTCAGGCTAACAGTTTCACAGGAGCTGGTAAGTACAGGGGAGCTCACTCCACGCTGACTAATTATCCGCGGTTTCGCACTTACGTCGCCCGGTTTTTGAGGATCGCCCTCGGTTTATGACGAATCGGTCCCCGCACTTACGCCGTCTCGTCCCAAATGCAACCATGCAGCGACTTTTTTTGGCGCGTCAACGGAATTCAGTCTCGGCACAATCTCGTGATAATGTGATGCTGGGTGCGGTGCGGTGCGCTTGCGTCTCCCTCTCACAGAATATGTGAGAACTTTCAGTGTTCATTTCATAAAACAGTGCTGTAGTGGGTCGCATTGCAAGATGAGTGACAAATGAGTGAGCGTTCAGGACGTGCCAGCACCCTACAGGAAGTGAGCCAATGTTTAAGAATAATTACTTATTGTTGCTTAATGTGCAAGAACCTAGTCCAGAATGCAAAAACATAATTTAAAAAAAGTAAATCCACAAAAGTTATCCACAAACAAATACAGGTGATTCCACAGGCACAAGGCGATGTCGATGTTGATTTTTTTGTGAATGTAAAAACATATATGTGAAGCCATTATTTCTATTTGCGAACCTGTTACGTTGATGTGTCAACCAGTTACAATTATTTGAGAAAGAATTACATTTGTTTGTTTGGGAGAGATTTGTTTGTGAATACTATAGCATACAACCGATACTTTTTATTTGTGAACCAATTACGTCCAATGTAAGATGCAATAAATATTTGTGAATCTCATTATTTCTGTGTTTGTATTTTTGTTTGTTTATTAGATAATGATACCACCATATACACAGAGACAGAGACTCAGTTGGAAATAAAGTGTGAAGGTAGATTAAACACCAGAGATAAATGAATAAACTCTGGACACGCTGAACTATTAACAGAGCTACTACTGTTTGCTGAGAGGAAAGCAAAATCCTAGATCTGGGTGTTTTTTGAGAAAGTATTTTTTTCTTTTTCTTTGCATAGTATAAAGGGATCAAAGCTTAATATATTGATTCAGAGCTAAAAGTATCCATTAAAACCCATCCTCATGAGCGGTTCCATAATCATAATGGATTAGTTCCTGTTTTCATAGGAAAATGCCACACAGATCCATTCAAAAAATCTAAACCGTCCCTCATCTGACAGGCAGAAAAAACACTCTCTTCTCTCTTTAGAACTCCAAATGTTTGTGGTGGCGTGGCCTTTATAATGACTCTACTTATCTTTCAGTTCATGCGCTGGATGACAATGACCAATATACAATTAACGTGCCTTGCCAAGAGAATGCCGCAGTCTGAATATGTATAGTGAGACAAAAGGGGGGGTGGGACTCGTTCATTGTAGTCTAGGCATTGTTATAAATGTGAAAAGCCAGCCACTGCTGACAAATTATTCCCTCATTTAATACAGAGTTTAAAGAAGTCGGGTAAAATCCTAATGAGGGGGCTACAGAGGCTAAGCTGAGCCTGGCGCGTCCTCTCACTGCAGACAGTTAAATCGCAACATTAGAGGAAGACTCCTAATTAGTGCCAATGACTGTTCAAGCGTTGTAACCCTGTATATCTCGGTAAAATGACAGCTCTGGTTTTTTTTTCCTTTTTCGGTGGGGTTTAATAAGCCTCAGTAGCCAGGCTAAGACTGCAGACACTCTGTGCAAGTCTAATTTCAGACGGAACTTCATTTCCCATAAGCGTGCTTTAGTTCCGTATTACGGTGCTAAGCCCCGCGCTGCGCCTCACTTATCTACTGTGGCCGTGAAATAAAGCTGTATTAGTTACAAGTGATCGTCCTTGGCAAGGTGTGCTCCTCTCCCCGTCAAATCAAACCGAAATGCAATTACTGCTCATCCGTCAATTAACATACAACTGTGGAAAAGATCTGTGGCGTTTTGGAAACAGAACAACTGAACACGTATAATCATGCTGACGGTTGAGCCGACTACAAAATGTACAGTGCACTGCATATAGAGGCTATATCAGAAAATGCATAGCTTTCTCAGCCAAAGTTAACTGGTAGTTGCGCTTTGCCGTTGGATAGGCAATGACAAGCGTAAAATAGCAATTGGTACATTGGTCCACAGACATGTTATGAACCATAGTTTGCTAAATTGCAATTACATTCAAAGTGTAAGTAATAAACAGCAAACAAATGCCCTAGCACATTTAATATACTCGCAAGCTCGTTTCCCATTCCAGCACATCCGATCTGCCCTTTCATTTAAGCAACAGCTCTGGGATAACCCAGCACATCCAATCTGCCCTTTCATTTAAGCAACAGCTCTGGGATAACCCAGCATATCCAATCTGCCCTTTCATTTAAGCAACAGCTCTGGGATAACCCAGCACATCCAATCTGCCCTTTCATTTAAGCAACAGCTCTGGGATAACCCAGCACATCCAATCTGCCCTTTCATTTAAGCAACAGGTCTGGGATAACCCAGCACATCCAATCTGCCCTTTCATTTAAGCAACAGCTCTGGGATAACCCAGTATATCCAATCTGCCCTTTCATTTAAGCAACAGCTCTGGGATAACCCAGCACATCCAATCTGCCCTTTCATTTAAGCAACAGCTCTGGGATAACCCAGCACATCCAATCTGCCCTTTCATTTAAGCAACAGCTCTGAGATAACCCAGCACATCCAATCTGCCCTTTCATTTAAGCAACAGCTCTGGGATAACCCAGCACATCCAATCTGCCCTTTCATTTAAGCAACAGCTCTGGGATAACCCAGCACATCCAATCTGCCCTTTCATTTAAGCAACAGCTCTGGGATAACCCAGCACATCCAATCTGCCCTTTCATTTAAGCAACAGCTCTGGGATAACCCAGCACATCCAATCTGCCCTTTCATTTAAGCAACAGCTCTGGGATAACCCAGCACATCCAATCTGCCCTTTCATTTAAGCAACAGCTCTGGGATAACCCAGCACATCCAATCTGCCCTTTCATTTAAGCAACAGCTCTGAGATAACCCAGCACATCCAATCTGCCCTTTCATTTAAGCAACAGCTCTGAGATAACCCAGCACATCCAATCTGCCCTTTCATTTAAGCAACAGCTCTGGGATAACCCAGCACATCCAATCTGCCCTTTCATTTAAGCAACAGCTCTGGGATAACCCAGCACATCCAATCTGCCCTTTCATTTAAGCAACAGCTCTGGGATAACCCAGCACATCCAATCTGCCCTTTCATTTAAGCAACAGGTCTGGGATAACCCAGCACATCCAATCTGCCCTTTCATTTAAGCAACAGCTCTGGGATAACCCAGTATATCCAATCTGCCCTTTCATTTAAGCAACAGCTCTGGGATAACCCAGCACATCCAATCTGCCCTTTCATTTAAGCAACAGCTCTGGGATAACCCAGCACATCCAATCTGCCCTTTCATTTAAGCAACAGCTCTGAGATAACCCAGCACATCCAATCTGCCCTTTCATTTAAGCAACAGCTCTGGGATAACCCAGCACATCCAATCTGCCCTTTCATTTAAGCAACAGCTCTGGGATAACCCAGCACATCCAATCTGCCCTTTCATTTAAGCAACAGCTCTGGGATAACCCAGCACATCCAATCTGCCCTTTCATTTAAGCAACAGCTCTGGGATAACCCAGCACATCCAATCTGCCCTTTCATTTAAGCAACAGCTCTGGGATAACCCAGCACATCCAATCTGCCCTTTCATTTAAGCAACAGCTCTGGGATAACCCAGCACACCCAATCTGCCCTTTCATTTAAGCAACAGCTCTGGGATAACCCAGCACACCCAATCTGCCTTTTCATATAAGAAACTATCCTGAATGAGCCCTGGGAATGCGACATTATGTGCTGCTGGGGTTTAAGGTTGGGAACCGCTGGAACCAGAACCAGAGGAAGAGGTGACCGGATGAATACACGTTTCTCTTATTGGTTTGTCCTATCGACTCGAACAAGTCTTTTCATTGCAATGTACTTAGAATGATGTTAATTTAAAAAAAAAATCTATATTTCACTTTGTATTCTTCCTGTGTTTGTGGGGAGAACATGATCAGTATTTGAAAGGCCGAGCAATAATAACTTTTAACACATCAAATATGATTAAACACCTACTGATACACTGAGTTAATCTGAGGTAATATACCACATTTGACGTGTTCAAAAACAGGTTCAGAATCAGCAGTAAGGAACGGAGCAGGATGAAGGCACAGGGTCGTCCACTCAGGCAGTTTGTGAGGGAAAGGAAAACCCAAAGCCAGGTTAGAATAAAGATGACCTGAATAAAGATCACAGGAACAACAGTGAGCCTGGTGAGCAATGGCAGTATCTGAGCTGAAAATTGACAGGGCGGAAAAATTCCCTTCAAATGATTATTGGTCTAGAACCAGTTTTCGGTCACTTTCCTTGATTAAACAATACAGAGATTAATTAACAAAATACTCAGTAGAATCAGATATAACCAGCCCTCTTCAATTAGTCTATTAGGCAAGTAGCCCAATAAAACTTGTTTTATTTGTATCGCAGAATTGTGCATGTTATTGATATTACTTAAAATTGTGGATATAAGTATGCAGCCATTCCATCACCCAATACAGATATATTCGGATAAACTAGGGCAAATTCTCAGGCAATCTGCATTTGGGTCACTGTGATACAGCTCGTCTTTTCTTACTGAGTGGTATTGACATGCCATCACAAGCTCAATAAAGTGGGAACACTTTCAAAAATAGGTTTTGGAAATTATAACTTCACCTTTTGGGTCAGTCAGACTTTAGCTGTTAAAGGAAATATATCTTTTATTCTGCTGTTTCAATGATCTCCTGTGACTTATACCTTCCACTGTAATGCATTTGTGATATAGCTTCAAGAAATTTGGAATCATATTTCAGCTGGTTTACCATTTATTACCAGTAACCCAACCATCCAGAGTAGCCTTTTATCAAACTTCAGAGCTTTTATTCAGTCTAATGATTTGTAAACTGGTTACAACAGAGCAAAACTAATACACCGCATTTCTCTTTCAATCAGTGATGATTAAGGCTGGGTAAAATGTTGGCTAAAGTCACAAAGCAGTCACAGCAAAGTTGATGAAAATCACAAAAAACTGAAATTGAATTAAATTGTTAAAATGTGCAGGCCTATACAAGTAACACTGTAGGCTACATTAAGGTTGACAGTTGCCATCTAAAACTGCCAAAAAATCCCAGAAGAGTGGAGCATTCCAAAGGATTCAACTGGGCATGTCTTCCTTGTTGGTGGCGCATAATGTTGGGTTAGTTAAAACACATACTTTTAAATCATTATTTTAGTTTCTGTCATTGCCCATGAGAAGTTTGTTGATTGTATATGAAATGGTTGTGACTGGAGGGGACACCAGTCATGGTTCATAGTAAGAAATGAACAGCTATTCCCGGTGCCCTGCGGCTCATACTGCACTTTGATGTGTATGATCTAATGTCCGCACGCTGCCTGTAGAAATATCAAGCAAAAGGTCTTGGTTATTTCTGCCAAGTTTTTTTACAGCATTGTAACAACGAACTCTGCATGATGATTCCTTTTCGGTAACATACAGTACCTTAGGATACACATCAGTATGGCTTTTATGTTGTGAATAGGTGGTGGCATCCAAATAACCCAAAACACATTACTTACTGAAAATGTAAGTGTATTTACAGAGAACACTGATTTCAGAAAACCCACAGAAGGGCAAATATGTTCAAGTTCCATCTGAAAATGAACTAAGCTTCATTCTCCATGCACTATTATAGGGACATTAGCTTTTTAACTTTGGGTCACAGAACAGTGCAGAACTGGGCCATCACCACTTCCATCTCTGTGCAAATTATTTCTGAGCTCTCCAATACTGTGCTGCTATCACAGACAGAGGTAGACACTGTATCCGAAGGAAAAGGTACCCACATCAGGGGAATTCATCAAAAGAAAAGGTACCCACATCAGGGGAACTCATCAAAAGAAAAGGTACCCGCATCAGGGGAACTCATCAAAAGAAAAGGTACCCGCATCAGGAACTCATCAAAAGAAAAGGTACCTGCATCAGGAACTCATAAAAAGAAAAGGGATCCTCATCAGGAACTCATCACCCTCATTTACAGACATTAAATTATATCCAGACAAACTCCGCGTAAAGTAAATCACGATCTGAATTTTTAATGGGCCGAAGCATTTACGTTAAGCAGTCCCTCCTCGTATCCAACATCACATTTTTCAACGGAAGACATACCACAAAAACCAAAAAAAAAGAAGAAACCTATATTATATCAGCCCATCGAGGGCCCAAATCCATAAAATGAATTTAAAAAAGTGAAGTGCAGGAAAATCTCCTTAAGCAATCAAGGGAGATTCAAAACAGACTGCAGCACATATGAAATGTGACCTTGAAATAATGAAAGGGACCGTCTCAAGGGGGGAGGGGGGGGGGCTCCAAATATACTTTCATCAATCAGCAACAGCTTGAGGGACCGATATGCTTGTGCAGAAATGCATCATTACGATAATAATGGGGGGGAAAATGTGCATGTCAGGACTGTTAAACATGCACTCAGATGGTCTGCATCGGAATGAAAGTGGTCTGATTAAACTACACTGAGAATGAACTGCCTGTGAAAAAGCATACATTTCAAAGGGAGGCAAAGCCAACCCACCAACTCAACAAAAGTGCCAAAATTCCACTGACGTAAACACACAGAAATCAGTTCTGTCCATACACACATCCTGCTTAGTGGTAATAGCAGCTGTTAGCTTCTGTCTGTCTTACTTCAATTAATAGATATCATTACTTCTGTTCGGTTAAGTTTCAAGAACAACTTCTGTACAGGCATGACTTCACATGCACACTCAAAATGGCTCCTCTAACAGTTAAAATAAGTATAACCTAAACATAAATAAATCTAAATAAAATGAATGTGCTGTTGGGGAATAATAAAACAATTTTTGTCTTCCATATTAGTATGATGCATTTCAGATGGTTCCCATACTGTAATCACAAAAGTCAAACAGTACAAATAAATGAAAACAAAGTTGCAAAAAGAACAAAGTTGCTCAAAGCATGAAACGCATTGTGATATCTTTCAATGTGTGATAGCTTCAATAAATGTAATGTTGTTCCACTAAATCCGGTTCATTCAAAACAGATAATGCCTAATGGGGTGGAAAAAACAGACAAAAGAAAAAACGTATTTTTTTAAAATTCATGTTACAACCATATAAGATATGGCTTAATGTAAAAGTTGCTGCTTCTTAAGCAACTTAGATACAAATAGCCCTTTTTAATGAATACGAGCGACTTTGCTTTTTTGCAAGTGTTTTTAGTCAAGCACAAAGGAGCTTCGTGTTATTAATGGAAAGTGTCAGTACTCTCAAACTAATTTCACACGTGCATTACAGGAAGCTTATTATTGAGGCTCAGGCTGGCTGCATTCCCAGTGCTGGTGCCCTCTGGCTGCCAGTAAAGTTTTCACTTTCCCCATGATCTCTGCAAAACTGCAATGAGACCAAGCTGTTCCTCCGGACTGTTGGGTTCGTCTACCGTAACATTTAAAACGAATGCCAATAATTCGCTTTTCTCCTTTCAAAACAACAAGCCATTATTTCGCACATGAACTTCATTTCAGCAATCCTCTCAAGTCAGTCTCCTAATCCTCTGAGCATTAATAAATTACTCTGTGCAGTGAAGTCACTCAAATTAATGTCTTAAATCAGACGATCAATCTCTCTTTCTCATTCAGCCAGGGTCCACACGACCTGCTGACTCATGGAGAAGGCTGCTTTCATGCTCTCCCCTGCTGGGGAGAGAAAGACATTCATTTTCTCATGTCAATTTTCTCTCTCATGAAACTGACGAGCGTTTTCCAGGCACTGTCTCGGTGTGCCGCCGAAACAGAGAGGAAAGATCTTTGATTACTACCTGATCTGACTAAAACCGTAAGCATGAAAAAGCCATCATGCCGTTTCCAAGAGGTTTTCCTTAGACATACAAAGCAGTGATACCAAATTTTGGAACACTTGCTGCTGCAGTTAAGCAAGGTGGACAGTTGTGGCAGCCATCACCATAACCCACGGGTCTGGTAGTCATGTACACCCCAAAAAAATGATATATTTAAGCAGAACGCACTCAATATGAATTCAAAAAAAACAGGCGACATTGTATTTATCTTCATCAAATCTAACAGTATAAAGAATACAGCGTTTAAACAGAGATAAATAATCCGACTGTTATAATAAAGTCAAATTGGGGGCCAATTCATCATGGTGGCAACTCGTATGAGAGAGGCAAATGTGAGAAAGACCTATGTACGCAATTTGGGTGCGTAAGTGTTTTGTAATGTGCGTCTTCCATATTTTAACTGTAGCAAGAGTTCACCCACCTACAATAGCCTACCAAGTCTCATCGTGGGTGTACCAGCCATTTGCAATACAGGCAGAATTTAAAAAAAAAAAACAAAAAAAAAAACATAACAATAGGGTTCCAGCACATGCTATGTTCACACACCTAATGAAAAATCTGGGTTGAATCACCTGTGGTGCTCAGCTGTGTGATAATAACAACGATAACGATTACAATCGGGTGCCTACACACCTGCAATACAGGGCCCACTTAAAATAACAATGAAAACCTGGGCAAAAACATGAGGGTCCCAGCACCTGTGGTACTTAGCATGCTCATAAATAAATGAACACTAAAGTTTTCTCATAACACAACACTTGACTGCTTAAAAGTGTATCTCCTTCACTTTAAGAGCAACATTAAGTATATGAATAATGAACATATTCCTTGATAGAACTGCACAGTTATATGCAATATCATGAAAAACCTCAAACTGTATTGAGTTTTGAGAAAAACTAAAAAAACAAAATAAACGTGAAGAATATGAAAAATATAAGCACAATATGTAGAGCACCAAAAATATAACTTCAAACAAATTACTATGTATTGCAGAGTTAATGCACTGTTCCAACTTGTGTAATAAAAGAAAAGCGTTATTTATAAATGTCTAAGAATCTTATGAGGTTTTCAGTCTGTCATTGCAAAGATCGCCTTTTCCGTTTAGTGAAATGCATTCTCTCAACCCAGAATCATGTTCTTGCTTGCTCTGAAATATGTACATGACAGATGAATATTTGCACACACAACAGCTAAGATAAAGTGAAATCATTTTCTGCTTTTCCAATTTCCTCACCAGCCACTGCTCTGATAATCGTTTTTTAATCAGTTTTGTAGAGTAGATAATCTTCAAAAATGCAATAATAAAAGAAAGAATGCAGCAAAGGCAATTCTCAATGTCCCAACTCTAATTAACCAGCCAGGAGGACCTGAAAATAAAATACAACTATTGTAAGCGCGCGGAACATATAATCCAATTACACTACTGGGAGGAGGAGGGAGGAGTGAGGCACAGGCTGCGGGCTTGATACAGGAGAATGAGACAAGAGTGGGCTGTGATCTGAGGTCTTCCAACTCAGAAAGCCCATTTCAAACATCACATGGCCCCGGTACATTTGCATTCTAATAGAATTACATAAGTAGGACATGCTCGGCACATGCTAATATGAAATCAAGCAGACGGAAGCACTCAAAGTCCACGCAGCACGTATTGTGCTCTCGTACTGAAAGGACCCTAATTATGCGCTGCTCGCGCGTCTACCTCAGTCTTCCCGAGTGCATAAGTCCCCGTTCTTCCCGTATTAAATGCTACCTTGTACCACTGGCACTCCTTTTTAAAGATAATTTACCTCTGAGACTGTGGAATTTCCAAGAGTCAAAAGCCTGTCGTGTCACTCAGAAACATTACTGTAATCCGACTATAGATGTCCACGGTGGAAAGTAACAGGTAAAAAAGTGCCATGAAGCCACTGGCATGAGGAAAGTTAATATAAGGTATAGCATAACGTGCTACACAGATAACATTCGATATGCAGAATTTAATATTTAATTAATCCAGGTACCAATATATACACAGATAATTGCAATTGTGGAGGTGAAAAAATGGCAGGATATTTCATTCTATATATAGACAATGCAAATGCACAACATTACTTATAGCTGTGTGGGGATCTGATGCTATAGTTTGAGCAATAATTTTACCCAGGTGCAAGTAAGGTATAATCATCTTAGAAATGTAAATGAGCATTTAATCCATATCACCTTATTGATTGATTTATTTCTTGGGTGGGAGAAATGTTTACGCAATCTCAACCTGTCAAGCTTAATGGTTTGATGGATGTGCACTAATGCAATAAAAACACTAAATTGCTTCCGACTGTGGATTCTGATAAAGAACATGCTCCATTTTAAACTGATAAGCAAATTCATCATATTCATGAGCTTAATTATGAGTTTGCATCATTCGCCTCATTATCATTTTAAAAAGTTCCCCATTCCACAACAAAAGGAGGTGCACAAGAGTGTCAAAATACTGTAATTCCACAGCAGAGTTGTAGGGGGGAAACTCAGCCCCCCCCCCCCCCTTTGAGGTCAGGTGGCTTCAAGTCCTGCAGATTAAAAAAAATAATTTTTAAAGGTAAAAAATGTAATAAAATTTTAAACTTCTAATAAAAACTCACTTCTGTTTGTGATTTCAAATGGGAGAATTGGAGAGAGTTAAATATCTGTCAGTCCCAGTTCACATTATCCCACATTATTTGAAGCTCTAAAAATACCCTGTATGAAAACCACTCAATCTGTATGGAATTTAGCTACTGTATAACAATATCTAGCACACAAACTAGCAACAGCTAAAAAAGGTGTGCAGATAACGGATTCATTACTGGGTGACTAACAAACCAATGTCAGGTTGGCTAATTCAGATAGTAGTTTAGCTAGCAAGAAAAGTATGCCAGCTTGTCCAACAAATTATTTATTCAGACAAAACAATGCTACCTGCTATTGTTTAGCCTACTTTTGTAGCGAATCTATTCATCCTAATCTAACTGAACGGCATCAAGCTACAGTTACCACATTGTACCACACCTCCAAAATAATGAACTAATAATACTTCATATGGGAAAGCTGTGTGAGCAGGCAGTTACAGAGCTAGGCCTCTCAAGCGGTTCAATTCCACAGCCATAAAAAAGTTTAGAATTATAATTCAATGATATATATGACATGACATATGCAAGACATGACAGCAGGTAGGCTGCACGATAGAAGCATTTCACATGACCACTGATGTTTAGCTGTTTAGTTTATCCCATGGCGGAAGTTATTTTTATTACACTTTAAAAAACCATGATTCGATATATTGTGTAGGCCTAACAGCAGCTGGATACGACAGTACCAACCAAAGTATATACACCAGTAAAGTAAAATACTACAGTGTATAGACAGATGATTATTTATAATCCATTTATAAACAAGAGTCCACTAGAGGTAAAATCAAAGTAGAAACATAATTACCAAGGACATATGTGAAAAGACCATTATCGGAAAGATGTAAGTCTACTTAACAGATACATTTGAAAAGGTTACAGAGAAATGTATACTTTCTAAGCTTATACTTTAGTAAAATAAGTCAAATACCCAATTAATCCTCCTCATACCCGAGTATCGCAAGCATATATTTATGAAGCGTGAGACTAAGTTGACAGTGATTCAGAATGAATTAGTATTCTTGACTGGAGCTTGGCTCATACCATCTGTTTACTTAAAATGCATAACTTTCCATGGGTTCAGATACCACACCCGAACTGCATTTATGTGGACACCAACGGTATAAGAGCTCTTGGCAATGATAGAAATAATTTCTGACAGTGAGATACATTTCAATCTGGCAATGTATATCTCCTAGGGATGTCATGAAATATCGATATATTGAATACTGATTGGCTCGTTGTCATATAGAAATTTTTTGAGGCATTAATGTATTAACATGACAGTAAACCCTAATTTTTTTGTGTTTCTATTCATTTCCTTTTGAAGTTTAATACAATGACCACACAGAGGCAACGTAACTCTCAGTCGCCACCTGCACACCCCTCCTCCTCTGCCCCACTTTAGTCGTCAGTTTGACAGTCATAGAAAAATGGGGAATCCCAAAATTGGAGAGTTTTGGAGGAAAGGAAAATGAAGAGATGTGCAGTCCTACTTTGGATTTTATATACATGTAAGTAGCCAATATGTCGACAAAACAAAACAATTTGCAAGCTTTGCAAGATTGAGGCTCCGCACCCGGGCAACACAACTAATCTCATCACACAATTAAACAGATATCACTTTGAACAATGGCTGAAATGTGCAAAAGTCCATGGTACCCACAGGACCCAGCCTACAATCAGAGAAGCTTTGAACCGAAAACTCCGGCAAATGATTCTCCACAGGCCAAACAGGTAACCAATTGTGTCACAAAATTCATCATTGAAGACATGCAGCCACTGAGTTTAGTAGGGGGCCTATCCTGTAAAAAAACCTGCCTGAATTCAAGGCAGAATACAAGGTGCCCAGCTGTCCGCACATGACTAGCGTTGTCTTAAGATATATGTATGAGGAGACCAAGGCTAATGCGCGCGGAACTTGACAAGGGGGAGGGTAACGCTCTCACGACAGATGGCTGGACCTCTTGTGCTACAGATGTGACTGTGACAGCACACACTATTGATTCAAACTATAAGATGAACAGCTTTGTGTGGCACACTGCTACTGAAGGATACAGTGGCACAGCACAATACTTACGTGACAGCCTTTCAGAGATGGACGGTAAAAGGGGAAATTCTACATTCCGACCCACACCCCATACATGTTTCACGAGACAATGCGTGAAAGATCACGAACGCCATGCGGCTGTTACAGCGTCAGCACACTCGGCGCACGGCAGACACGCTGAACCTGGCTGTAAAAAAAGGACTGGCCTCGTGAGCGGTGAGTGAAGATGTAGGAAAGTGCACTTGTATGGTTGGACATTTTAAGTGGAGAATCGTGTAATCAAAGGCCCTCGCTGGTAAACAGGCCCTGGTATAGCAGCAGCAGCACCGACTGGTACAGCGCCCTGAAGCCAGGTGGGATTCTGCACATGACACGATGAGCCGCGTCGCTGGGCAGGAGGCCGTTATCCGCAACGCTCTAATCGGGTCCGGAGAAGCAGACGACAGAGTCCGCATCCTTGCGGAAGGCGAGCTTACCCAGATTCAAGACCGAATGATTGCGCTCTAGTGTTCGAGGAGGCCACGGTCAGATACTGAGCTCAGGATCACAGGCTACTTCTTCTCTGATTCTACTAATGCTGCAACAGCCCCCCACGTCGAGGATTCACCGGGATCTCAACACATGCAACAAGGCAGAAGCTGATGTCCGTTTCACAGAAGCAGCAGCTTGATCCCAGATTTAAGGTGCCCTTGTTCATGGGTGAGGAAAACAAGCATGCGGACTTTGACAGACTCGAGGGCAAGCTTCATGCTTTAATTGAGATGGAGGACAAGTCAGATTCACCCGGGGGGGGGGGGGGGTGAGGCTTTGAGCTGCCAGCGAGAACAGACTGTCAGCGGCTCACTCCGCAGTTTCCTTAACAACTTCGCGCGTGACGAGGGACACAAGCCCGCACCGTGCAAAACTGTGCAGCACGAACTGTCCCAGGGCATGGAGGAGAAGCCCGTGGCTATGGCAGAATCTGCCTGGGCATGGTAGAGCCAGCATACCACAGCCTCTCCCACACTGAGCAGGCTAGCCAGGCGCCACCTTAATGAGCCCGCATTGTGTGCACACAGAGAAACAGTGTTCTCAGCCGCGGGCAACACTGCCAGTGCAAAGCGTTCATATTTGGCAGGGCTCTGTGCTAACAGCTTTTCTAAGAAGCGCACGTGCTCCAAAGTTGAAAAATTTAGGAGCACACAAATGTAACCCAATTACTATATTTACCTAAATTATTTTTCCAGTTAGCACACACCAATTTTCAGGAGCAAATGCTGCTAAAACAGGAGCACTGTAGAGCCCTGTTTTGATGCTGAAAATGTGGACTTGCTCATCTTTTGTGAAGTAAAACACAACGTAAGCACAGGAGATTTATCCACATTAGGAGATCTAAAGAATGTGATAGATACAATGCGCCACAGTCTGATTAAACTACGCTGCAAATCTTCTTTCTTGGCTTGCACAGTACTAGCCTATAATGGGCAATGGGCCTAACAAAAGTTGTATTTCAAAATCTAATTTTCTCAATCATTGATGTTTGAAAGAGGCATTGATGCCAAGCCGAATATTTTCATCTCAGTGATGAAAGGAGTTCTGCACTCTGCATGTCCAGTTCCTGCCCTCTTGACTCCACTCTTCCACGTGTCTCTGCACATTAAATCCATTATCCCTTTGGCTGTACAGTTTATTAGAATATAATACAATGAACAAAATGGCTGAACACCTCGCCGTTCAACACCATAGAGAAATCTATCAAACAGGCGATTTCACAGCTAAAAATGATTTCAGCTCCAATTCAATTCACTGGAGGTTTTCAAGACAACAATCATTTTCAGCAGCCTTTCAGCTCTGTAACACTCAAGTACTCGCACCAGTCAAACCAGAGCATAAACAGGTCTGGACAAGTCACCAAGTAGCAGCACACAATTTTCATTTGATATTTGTATAAAAAAGATTACATTACATTACCAAAGTAGGTAGCTTATTTGACTTAAAATGCACTAAGGGCTGGTAATTAAGACAACCACAATTATCAACCTTTATTCAATTCTCGGAAGACACAATTATACAGAAGCATTGCGAGGTGGAAGGTATACAGTACCTCCATCACAGACCTGCACTCTATACGGCGCTCGCCAGGGAACTGTGGCAACAGTGCAGACCTCCACCAACATTCTAATTACTCTTCCCATCAGATCAAAGGCAATCTGTGGCCTGCCGAAAGGAGAGAGTGCTGCCTGCACAATGCTGTGCTACGCACTCGCCAGTCGATACTCCCCCTCCAGTCCTGCACATCCATCAATCCCAGCCAGGCAGCCCAAGCCCCCGCGCTGAGGCGGGGGGGAAAACACGACCTGAATGCCATTAAAGCGGCGCTACCACCAGCCGGCTGCTAGCGAAGCCGCGGCTAGCTCTCCACAGAAGGCCCAGAGAACAGGGCTGTCGCTAAAAACACGCTGCACAAAAAAATAATAAACAAGCAACTGCAAATGTGATGGGGATTGTGACGACTGCCCAGCCGCATTAGCGTAGGGAGGGGAGATTTCAAAGGACTCCCTGGCTCGAGAGTGGGTTCAGCATCAACCCAAACGAAGACTCCTGCTTTATGCCCCCCACCCCACCTGCCCCCCCACCCAAGGGAGTGCGAATACATTCACCTTTCAGTATGATTTGAAGTTGCAGACAAACTAAGCTTCAAATTAACTGAGTGCAAATTTCTGACATAAAATAGAAAAGAGGTGAAGCCCATAAACCGTTCAGCCACTTTAACATTAATGAGAAATTATGCAGCAAGACAGCCCCTATTATCGTTTAATAAAGGAGTCGAAGACAAATCTTAGAAGTCAAATCCAAGTTATGAACTGTAACCAGGGCATTTTCTATTGCCAAACATCTATTACAAGGAAGGGTACATGTGAGAGGGCAGTTAGGGAGCTAAAAGTTTAAAAGGCTGCTACCAGTGTCTCACTGTGTGCAGTTTTATTTATGTATTTATTTATTTTAATCTGATGATTGCTTGACTAAATGACTGTTTGAATTAATATGACATATTTTCAAAGTTAAAAATGTACTTCAAAGATCTTGGCATTTCAGTCATTAAGTAGCCGAAACAAAAAGAATTACCATCTACAGATATTTTCCACCAGCTCAGACAAGAGAAAAAGAAATGTTGTTATGGCCTGGTTTATTAAACCTGCTAGAAACTCATTAGCTGTTTTTTATTTTTATTTTTTTTAATACTTCAGAACATATAATTATCAAATTCACTGAAAGTTTTTTAAACTGCGGTCCAACTATTTAATGAGATAAAAAAAAACTGCTAAAAGCATAATTCATATTGGCTGTGAAGTTGAAACAAACAAGACAACATTTCCAAAAATTTCACCAAG
This sequence comes from Anguilla anguilla, assembly GCF_013347855.1. NCBI lineage: Eukaryota > Metazoa > Chordata > Actinopteri > Anguilliformes > Anguillidae > Anguilla > Anguilla anguilla. Next base: position 46,273,820 of record NC_049202.1, read on the forward strand.
CAATTTAAAATTGTAAGCTATTCTATAATATTGCACAAAAGTTCTCATTTACTGCGTATGCTGGTCCACAGTTCACTGACTCTTCTGAAGTTTTTAGCTTAAAATACACACAAAAAAAAAGAAAAAGATTTGGGTGTTGGTTCCTGAAATACACATTTGGTTTGCATAATCAGGCATTTCTGTTTAGTGAAGATCAACCAGCACATAGAACCTGACACTATGTGCTTAGATAAAAAACAATAAAAAACAAAAAATAACATGGTGTGCAGAGCCATACTAGAAAGAATGTATTCAGTAGAGTACATTTCCACCAAAGCACAACAACATCCCCTCGCAAGAATGTGCACAGGAAATGTCTTGGTAGTCCAACAATTACTTTCTGAGATATGTCAATTATAAAATGAAAGTTTGGGCTGATGGTGGCGCGAGAAAAAAAAGGTCATGGGGTCATAAAATTCAATAAGTCTCTCCCTCTTGGGAACATGAATGTACACAGAACATTTTATGGCAAACCAGTCATTGCTTTGCCAGATATCTGTCACGGACGGACGGACGGACAAACAGACGAATGGACGTCATTACGTCACGCCCTTGGTGGAGGTAATAAGAACAGAAACCATGAGAGACCTGACTGCCTCTGTCTCTTTCCTAAAACAGCACGACAGACTTACTCTCTTCAAGGCAATCGCACAAGCCCAGTGTAACTGATATGGGGCACGTGATGTATAAACGGACACAAAGACTAGACTGGCTAATATAGAACGGGCCCATTGTTTAAAAGCAAAAGCCCTTTCATCTGCATTTGAAACGCAGGATTCATGACACTAATGTGATTTCTGAGGGAGAAATAAAGTGCTGGCAGAACCTGACACTTTTAAATGATTGACTTTTCTTTTGAAGACTCTAATAAACCATTCAAACTTCAAGTCTCACCAGAGGCTGCAATAACCCTCTACGGTTTTCCAGCTTGTTAAGGAACAATTGTACATGACAGGTTGTTGCCCAGTCACTGCCAATACAGCGAGGAATGTCACAGTGGGACTGATACAGGGAAGCACATAACTGAAGTAAATGGATTACGCTTCAGCTGCTGGGTATGCCTTACTTTGAACACAATTTAAACCCACCATTTTTTGACATTTTCTCCCAATCTGGAATGTCAAATCACATTTGCTGGCCTGTCGCACTGCTGTAAGATACTTCTTCCCTCCAGGAAAGCACGGCCTAGCGTGCGCATCCACTGCAGTGCACCGACTGAACTGCGCAGTCATTCGCCACAGGACAGCACTACATTAGAGCTGAGCGGAGCAGACTGCAGGCACCCGACTGAACAGATCTGCTCTTGTGCAATCAGGCAGACAGGCAGCATCCAGCCAACTGAATCCCTCCCTCTATAACTTACCTTTGAGAAAAATGTATGTCCCAGACATTTCCTAATAGTAGGAGGAATTAAGTGAAAGAACATTACACAGTGGATAAACTGAGTGTGAAAATCGGTGCAGATCCTAAGACATTCTAGAAGGGGCGCCCCAAAAAAATCTTAAACTTTAGATTTAGATTTATGTTACACAATTCAGAGTAATGCAGAAGTCCTATATGGATGCAATAAATGGAGAACACCAACACAGCACACAAGTTGCAAGAGTTGTAGTACCAACTGCACGTAAACAACAGCTGCAGGTCATCTCTGCCCTTTTCCTGGCCTGCTGTTTGTTAATAACTCAGGAGCATGAGTGGGGCTCAGTTCTTTGAGAAGAAGCCATTATCCTCTAAAGAAGACACAAGGAAATGCTAGGTGGGCTATGAACCAGTTCTGTTAACAGAATTGAAGTTACGGGTGAGCAATGAATCTGGGCTCCACCAGCCAGGGAGGAAGAGTTCACAAAACAAAATGGCTCTATGAAAAGCACTAGGTTTCCAGAAGACAAGGAAGCCCAGTCCTAACAGTTTCCTTCCCGCCGATGGAAGAGCTTAACAAAAGCATTTATTTAAGAGACTCATAAAACCGAATCACTAAAGAAGTACAAGACGGGTGCTTAGCCTTTAATATTGCCCTTGTAACAGCTAAACTGAAAATCGAAAGTAAAGGAAACCGCTTTAGGTGAGATTCAGAATTAACAGCCTGAATGGAAGACAGCCGGCAGTAAGTTTTTTTTTCCTTTAACTGATGCATTACGGCTTGTGTAATTGACATTAATTTCGATATACAGGGTTTCTATATACTAGACATATTTTTTTCTCTAAGCAATTCTACACAAAAAGGTGCGCAAATATCCATACTTCAAAAGGAGAGAAACTAAATGACATCTGGTTACAATGATATCAATCCTCATGTATTCATGATGCATTAATTTATGTTTTGTTGTAAAATATGCAGCCTACATATTTTACATTAACAAACACTGTAATATGAAATACTATTATGTAAGATTCTATGAATATATTATGAATGCATTATGTACACAGCATTCTTGTGTAATTGCAGATCCCAGGATGCATATACTGCATGCACATATAGTGTACATACATATCATTTGGAATGATTGTAATAAATGTATTGTGAAGAGTTCAATGTGCATTTATGAATATGCTCTGTGGTCCACAACACAGCAGCATCATGAGATGATATGCAAAACATATAATAAAGCATTATACACGCTCTAGTGCAACATAATGCTTTCGCGCATGAATGAATACCTCATGAAGATATTAGTTCATGTAAAGTGAATCCTTACCTGATATTGCAATCTACGCAAAGGACTTTCATTGTGATTCATTGTGTGGAGTTGCAACAAGAAAAAACGGCTAACATGTTCTAAGGCCTAATACATATTGACTGTTCCTAGTTTAATATGTCTGAATTTTTTCAAAGATCAATGGCTAAAAAACAATGTCCTGCATACTCAATGCACCTCAATGCATTAGAAGATCAGGTGGAACACAAGCTCCTTCAAACTGAGCGGACTGCATTTAGCTCTGAGTCCCAGACCCAAAGAAACCCAGAACAGGCCAGTGAAGAGACCGCAAGAACAGGACCGGTTTTCAGATCAGCAGATTGAACCATTTGTTTAACCACATTTATGACTGGTGTACGTATAATGCTGTTGGCGCTCCAGGTGATGTGAATTTCCAGACAGACATGGGCAGAAAGCAGAGCCAGCAGAAATTGGATTTGAAGTGCATAACTTGAATTTGTATTTCACTATTTCAAACTGAATTAAATGGTCTGAAATTTAAGTCTCCATTGCATTCAATTTTCACTTTTAATTTCAAGTTAAAAGTTCAAATTCAGTTCTTACAGTTCAATTTCAGGTCACACATCCAGGTAAAAAAGCAAGCAGGAAAAGATTTAGTCAGATGGCAAATAGCTGTTAGCACCTTAAGCAGTGCCAACATTTTTTTTCTTTAGTCCTCTTTTGGTATTGTTGTGGCGCACAGAACACATAACAGAGCTTGACATCAGCCCTTTTTAACCATGGATGACCAAAGTGACAGGTAGGCTACCTAAAGCTCCATGAAGCTAGCCAGAGAAACCGTAAGGCATCTGGTTTTATACTACTGCTTTGCATTTGTGAAATTTTTCTACCAAATTAAAAGCAAGTTCATGCTGTGCCGTTTATGAGATGAGACTGACCACAGCTCACGCCTCACATTGATGGAATTTTGAGTGTACACACATGAGGTGTGATGCTACACACAAACTTTATTTGTAAAACTGTGGATTGCAGCTTGCTAAATGACTTAATACTGCTGCAGCCAGTGAAAATGTATGAGTTAATAAAAGTAGGCAGGAAAAACAAATCATTTTTCAAACTTCATGAATATAATGAATTCAGGTTTTTTAAATATTTCTTTTTATAATTAACCATTCAAAAACATAAAATATTCTGAATAATTAACATATGGTTCAAAGGCAGAAGAAAACCAGTGCAGCCTGCGGTAATAATTCTGAAAATACATAAACTACAGTAGAATAAAACAGGAACAGTACATTCTTAAATGATGCAGTCTGAACAAACATTGCTATAGTAAGTAAAGAAAAAAATCTCAGTAACAGTCTACGTCACACACAGGTTCTGACGCCTTATCTGACGTGCCAAAACACCTTTCTTACCTTAAAGAGCAGAGAATCGTCCATGTGCTCAGCATACACAGAGGTGAGGCGATACTGGTTCTCTGTTGTGATGTCAATCTGATAGCCCGTCAACACGTAGCACACCGTGCGAAATTCTTGGATCTTCTTCTGAAAGACCTCTTTCAAACGCTGGTTTTTCAACTCTGCACTCTCCATCTGTTTGCGCAAATCTAAAAAGAGAGAAAAAATGAAAACACGTAAGATGACTGAAGTTATGACATTCTTTTTCCCTAATCTGCTGAATTGCACTGCCAGTTTGGTAGTTTTAAGTTAGATGTCTTTCAACAGGTCTCACTTATTGCAATAAAAAAGATTTTTTTTTTCATTCTGTGGTGTAATATTTCCCTTATCAAATATTATGTTCCCTGTAAAGTTATCATCAACAAAACTTTAACAGCAGTTCAAAAGGAAGACAAATGCTCTCTGACATATAAGTTCAAGGGGGTGGGGGAGTATGCCTCAATGTGAACCACATTTACCCATATGACGATAATAACACCACACTGCCACTGGCACTCAAGAGTGTGTGGCACACGGACAACATCCCCCAACAAACGGCACCGCAGGGCCACGGTGCCTATTTGCTGCTTTTCTCTGTAGCCATTTCTCCTGATCCAGTCATTTGAACTGCATGAAGCAAACTAGCAACGCATGGCGATGAGCGTAATGAAATACAGGCTATGAAGAAAGCAGCTAACAAAAAAATCACTGCTCATTTGAGAGCTGCTTCGACAAACCAGTGCCCAGTGAGGTGTGATTGACAGCCCCTTCCTTACCTTCTCTAATCATGCAAATTGGTTTGATTAGCAAGGCACTGGGAGTTTGGTCTCTTGGTTAGCAAAGTAATGGGAGTTAAGCTCAGTAAACACTTGAATATTTATGAAAATCACCATCTTGCCACACCAAATAACACAAATACTGTTCAAATGTCACAGCTCGAACTGCTTTCGTGATTCAATTTAGTACTTAAAACTACTGGTACAGCCTAAATCAGAATTTAATTTTTTAAATTTTTTTTTTATCGCATACTTTCACTTCATAAATATTATTACATTAATCGGATGTATTTTTTAAATGCACGAGAGCAAAAAAACAAAAAAAAACCTGCATTTAAGCTGAGAAGTACTTTAAACTTATCTTTAGGTGTTTACTCCACTGTGCAGATCATGCATTATGTAGAACATTCTCTGAGAAATGCGGTCATCATTTTTGGATAGAAAAAGTGCAACACACAATGTGTGCACATTTTTTCCCTGCTTGATAAGCAGAAACTGGAGTCTAACAACAAATTCATTTAATCCTCAAATCTGTGTTCTTCTACAAAGCATACTGACGTCGGTTAAGTAAATATAATCTTTCTTTTTGATGAAAAAGTATCTAAGTGTTCTTACATGACACACATTTTACTCAAGCTGAAGACTAGAGAGCACCAGAGATATCTCATAATCCACACAGAATCTGTCTTCCCATCAGACATCAAAAAACAGACATTGCCGACGAGGTTAAAATGACAAACACCATCCAGAGAGAATAGACGGGACTCAATTAACCTCTCTCTTTTTGACTGTCAAAATTCCTTTGCAGGAAGCTTACTAAGGATTAACGGGGAAAAGCAACCGCAACTAGACGCAATTAGCTGAAAACAAGAAAGTGGGGATGAATGAAATAATAGGGATTGTGAGGTACTGCTCGAGGTGAATGATGAATCAGGAAAGCTCCGATTTCCCATTTAGCAATTATAAAGGTTTTTCTCTCAGGTAACTGCCTGCTGTCATTGAGCAGCAGTAGAGAAGAAGCTATTTTTCTAATTATTCAAATTATCTATTATTGCTCGCCAAAAGGGCATGGGATAAACTGCGGTAAGAAACAGAACTAGTACAAAAAACATCAGATTAGGTTTGAATACCCTATCTTAAAAAGCCTTAGATTTGTGATAGCTCAGTCAAATAAGGGCCCATGAAATAATGGAACGTCCATACATGGTGCTCTTTTATTTTCGTATTAATTGGATGTTTCAGAAAGTGCTGGTACAAAAAAGCAGACCAATAATAAAACTTCCCATCAGTAAGGATAAGGATGCAATGGAATTGTTCAATATGGATGCCATAATAGTAATAATAGTAATAACTCCAGTCAGTAAGCCCAAACATGGAGGAGTTCATAGCTACTTACTCATGACATACAACTTGCACAACTTAAACGAAGCGTACTGTAATCACACACAAACTCAGAGTTTGCAGGCACTTGTGTTAAGTAGAATATAGAAAGCAAAGATGCACGTTCACATAAGACGGATGAACCCTTGATTTCACACTTTGACACCAGATGGTAGAATAAAATGGTTTCAAGGATAAAGGAATGAGAAATTAGTTCAATTAGACTAAAATCAATTACGAATAATTGCACTCATTTAATGACTTCATCGGAAGAAAAAAAAAAGCTGACAAAATGCTCCTGACTTCTATTGAAATTGATAAATTATTCACACTACCATTTCCGACAAATTCTTGACAGATAAAGAGGAAAAATGAATTGCAAATCAAGCAAATAGAGAGAGAATGTAAAGAAACTAAAAGATGTATCCAATAAGTTGAATGGGAAGACTTCGCATAGTAATGCCACCAACTTCTTTCGATATTTCAGTGTTTGAACAACCAAAAATATTTCATCGTTCGATTCTGTCTCTTCTTCACCACAAAGATGGAGCCAATTCAAATTCATTCAATGGCACACCATTCCAAAAAGCAAATTGATGGTAAATAGTATACATTTGACCAATCCACAGTAAAGGTTTCAGTAAGCAAAACTACATGATAAATTATCCAACATAAATATACTAACTTAGGATTTTAATGGTTTTTCTAACTTTATTAATGCGCATTAACATTCCTTTGACTTAATGCGCAGTGTGACTCCTAGATATAAACACAGAAAATACTGAGCAAATAAATAAAATAAAAAACGGGTCCGCATAATTGAGCGTTATACACCTCTGAGTTGTACAATAGGACAATGCGATCCCTAATGTGGATGAGCGGTTTAATGCTTCAACTGAAACAAACGCCCTGAAGGAGTGATCTGAAAATAATTTTGCACAGAAGTAGAGTGTGATAACAATCAAACCCAGGCTAGGCCACTGACTTGTCCCTGCTGTGACTCGTCCCTGCATGCAGCATCCACTTGATCTGAATGTAAATCATGTGAAGCCACAATGAGTATCATGACATGATTTTCTTTGTGAACCACTTTTTTTTGTAAACAAATGTGTGCTGTTTTAATTCTTACTTTCTACGAGCCCTGGAAACAATTCTCAACTGAAATCTTGGTAAGAATTGTAAAAAAAAAACTGTTTTCTTTCCAAAGTGAAATTCAACAAAGGTATCGTCTTTCATAGGAAGATTTTAAGGAACGTTTATTGTATTGTATGCTCCCCACCCGATTTTCTGAAGTTCACACAGTGGATCCATGACACAATAGCATTGTCTTGATCTATTATTACTGTGGAGGGCCAAGGGTGACTGAAATTACATGGTTTATTCATGAGGTGACGTGACAAACCTCAAATTATATGTAATTGAGAACCATTTATGTGTATTACACTACCAAGAAATCAATGTCATTGATAGGCAACAGTGTGTAATTTCTTCAGATTTCAAGCAAGAACTACGAACATACTGCTATTATATCACTCTCGTTTTCAGGTCTGTGTACACTCGGTCAAAGTAACAAGACACCAACAATTACAGCATTTCCATGATGTCTGCCAGAGAACACTGATTTGTGGAAGATGATGTTAATAAATTAAAGAACACAAATATTTCAAGAGAGAAACTAAAATGCAAGGATATGAATGCAGACTCCTCACCGCCGTCATTCACATGCTGATCACAGTGTTTTCCAAATCCGCTTGTGAAGAATCAATAATTACGTGACAATGAAATTAACTCCAGCTCCTGTCCGCCATTTTCCCTCCTCACTTGTATTCTCTCTATTATTATGTGCGCACTGTGATTATAGCAAAAATAACAAAACCTTTCATTTCATTTCAGACATTTTATTCACTGCCATGGATATAATGAACACGTGTTCACTTTCAGGATTTGTTCTTCTTTCCACAAAACGCCACTGAATATCAATTCTTAACGACCTGAACCCTGCACACTATTAAATCTCACCTACTAATGGAACAAAATAAAAAATAAAAATGAGATTACCTTAATGTCCATAGGCAAATAGCAGATTAGACACATCAGAATTAATTTTTGCCAATTACAAAACTACAAAAATCGCAAGGAGCATATTACATAACAACTCTATTCTAAGAGTTTCATTTAAGACATTTGACATGTGCTCTCAAAAAGGAAACATACCTAACTCACTCACACAGTCAAATTCCGCACTAAAAATATCAATCTTATGATAAGGGTGAAATAAAACTGCTTGGGACAGCTCCTAGTGGATTTGAAAGCTTTGCATGACGGCTAAAAAAGGGGGGAACCAGGTAATCCTCTGAAGGACATCATATCTTTGAGTTTAAGCTACAGTATTTCAGTATCTACCCTTGAGAAAGCTATTTTCTATGTTGGGAACAAGAGCAATTTTTAAGGATAAGAAGTCATTCTCAGTACGCTTCAAGATACACAGCTCCTTCAGTATGGACAGCAAGGGATTTTAATCCACATTTATCATGTTTACCCTGTCGGACCAATCCCTTTTCCCTTTGCTCTATCAGAAATTAATTTCCATATGTATTCACATTCACAGAGAGAATACACCAAGGAGCATAAAAGACAAGTGTAACTTAATGGATTACAGAGATTAGAAAGCTATTATTTGAACATCTGAGACAGCATGTCCTTTCAGAAAAAGAGTGAAAATGGAAAAACATCAAGAGAGATACAGTACCATGAACATCTGTCTTGTATTTGAAATAGGTGTCAGATCCTTTGGACAAGAATCTGTGAAACAGTTCTGCATGACTTTGAAATTTTGATTCCATTTTTCCCATTAGCCAAGTGAGATGCTCTGTATGATCTCAATACAGACATCCTTTTTAACTATATAAACGTGTGAATCTTTTGATAGATTCAATTAGTTAGATTAATGATGGAGAAAAGTGAAAAATTATTTAAAAAAAAAAAAAAAACCCATAAATTAACAAAGCAGTAAATTAGCAATTGGGGATTTTCGGCTAAATTCCCTTAACACTGATACTTTGGAATGTTGGGTTAATAACACTTTAAACATAGCATAGATAATTGATATTATGATTTTATCTGATGAGACCACAGCTACCGCTCCACTGGCTGGCCGCTCTGAGATGGCCATGAGTCCACCTGTGGGACGGGGGCAATGGGCCTGCAGCGGCCACTTCATTATTAATTATATGAAGTACTGGGTCTTTGCTGAACGCGGACGACTTGCTCTTCGGACCACAACTCGACTGAAGCCAGGCGCTGTGGTTGGATAGGAAGGAAGATTGTGAAGAATTATAAAGTTTTATTCAGTAATACTTTCAGCATTTACATTTCAACATCCCGGAGCAAAACAAAAGGATCCTCCTTGGACACAGTGCTTTGTTTTTTCCTCATAATTCATAGAAACAGCTTGAGCAGCTGAGGCAAACCAACCTTGTGACAACTAACTTGTTCTAAGATGGCTGCACCCTAGTGCTACTAGCTGCAAAAAAAAGCTTTATGAAAAATGAACTGAGCCTGGCCGCGAGCCTGGCCACCCAGCATCATTGCCTGACCTCACTAATGCTCCTGTAGCTGAATGGAAGCGAATCCCCGCAGCCATGTTCCAAAATCTAGTGGAAAGACTGTTATAGCAGCAAAGGGGGAACCAACTTAATGCCCATGGTTTGGAATGAGATGTTCAACAAGCAGATATGGGTGTGATGTTCCTGTGTCCACATACTTTGGACCATGTAGTGTATGTTTGCATGTCATGACCCATCACGAGTCACGTAAACAGAAGCTATTGTTTTCATAGTGCTTCACAAATTACACTTCAATAACACTTAAACCTGGATATATCCACTTGAGCATACGTATATGAATTCCGTTATGCTCAGGAGAGTTTGCTTTGACTGGCTTGAAAAGTTCAACCTGACAGTTCTGCTCATTAAAACTGGGATGTTCTTTCCTGAAAATATTAATAAGCCACTTAGCTTTCAAAAGGTGCGTACACAGTGGTCTCCCCAACGCAGGCTCCATAAGGGAAAACACAAATGAATAATTAAGCCCAGAAAACAATGAAAGCAGGTAGTTCATTTACTACATTATTTATCATGATTGCCCTACACACAATCACAAACAACAAACTGTGGAAGACACCAAGATTCGTATCTATAAATGTCCCAGGATTAGACACGAAGTAATTAAAATCTGGAATAGCAAAGAAATAATTCTGTGAGCAAACAGTACTGAATGATACCAGATGTTTATGGAACATAGCATAAAATTGACAAAATACAGTGGAATTTGCAAACGATGCCGATTCTGATCTCAACGTGGATAATGTTGAGGTTACCATCCGTTTAGGTTCAATTTGATTGTTGGACGTGACTTGTGCAGTTTATAAAGCCTGCAGTTCAATGACCTCTGTAGCTTCTAATACCCTACACCTTGTAAATACCTGGAGTTCATCGGACCATTCGCTTGTGCTGCTGTGAGCAATCTGAGAGTTGTCTCTTCTGAGGGGATTTTTCCTTATGTCACACACACACACACACACACACACACACACAGAGGATTTACCTCAGCCTATCCTCTTCTGTACACACTGGTTATGTGAGGGCAGCACCACTACCAGGTCAGACTCCCCTCATTAACCTCCCCCCTTTTCAGAGCTTCAGATGACCTTCAATGTGTTCTCACAGCACATTGGCATAATGCAGGTTAAGTCCTCCAGCCTGAGAGGTACTCAGGAGTTAAGTGCACGGACAAAGGGCAATGCTCCAGTTTTATCGGGTGACACTACTGTAAAAGAAATTGAGAAAGACTAGGTGTTGAACCACACAAAATGAATAATGCAAATCTATTAATTATCCTTAAATTAGACAAAAATACAGCTCTGATGAAGTGCAGGGTTGAGTTTACAGGGATGCCTATATGTCTAGACTCACTACCTGTCATATTCAACAAGTCACTCACAAATAGTGAAAAAAGTTGTTTTTTAATGTGAAACAAAGGGCAAGGGAATATCGTAAGAGAAATATTATTCTATTCACAATTTAATACCCAATATTAAATAAATAAACAACATACTTCAAAAAAATCACAAATTTGAGTCCAAGTTCATGCAGATATCTTCTGCTTTAAATAGACATGGCCACATGTATAAGTGAGTCTATTAGCTAACTGAACCTATTTCTGCTTAGGCTACATTCTGGAAGCACTGGAGCTTTAGAACCAAATATTGCCCCACATAAGTGCCAAGAAATGAGTTTAACAACCGATTCCTTCTTTCTGAGTCTATTACTTGAAAAAATGATGCATCTCAGATTAACACCTTTTATCTTCTGAGGTCTGATGGCACAAGATTTATTAATTACCTAATTTTCCTATATCATGTACTACTAATTCAAATATCCTAAAATTTAGAACAATGGAATTTACCTAACAAAGCACTACCCTTCTCAGTGGCTGAGATCCAGGGGTTAGCATTGGGTTTTTGGGCCTACACTGCATCACAATAACCACTTCAAGTTTCTATGATACATAATAGAAAGTATCTCGGCTACTCACCAAATGTCACCATCCCTGAATGTTAGGGGAAAAATCATGCTTTTTGAAGCCTTCATTGAGCATTTAACAGTTTTCATTACTTTAAAATAAATTGTATGCCCTTTCCTGTCAAATGAAATCATGTAGTGGTTGAGAAACCTGAAAAGTTTTTCCACAGATAAAAAGAAGAGGACAACTTCTAATTTTCTAGGAAAATAGAGCCTGTCAAAACCAAAGGGAATACAGAAGGTGGGATTCAAACATTTTGACAGCTAACTTTCTCAGCGCTAAGTTTGATGAAGACGCATGTCAAAACACTTCCTGTAACTGTATTACAGAACAAATATGGCCAACATGACATCTTATGCCAAATCGAACTCCATCAGCAGAGGCAGAATTCAGAAGAAATCTCACAAGAATAGAATTGTCAATTTCTGTCAGAAATGTGAAATGTTCCCTTGATCCCTCAACTGGTTTCTGATGTCCAGTGCCATCAGAATAAATCTGTCACATTGTGCAGACTATACTGTCATGAAACAGTCACCCTTAACGATTACATGGTTAAAAAAAAAAAAAACATTTGATTCATAGGACACCTACTACCAAATATATTTTCTTCTTTCTTCAACTGTACAGGCTCCTACGGAAACAACTGGTATGTGTATCTGAGTGAGTGTATAGAAATGCACACATACAAACAGAGATGTGAGGATGAGGTATTCTTAAACCACCGGTCCACAAAGTTATGTATTAGCTTCTTAAGAGAAGTGTTCTTGGCAAAGAAAGGACTTGTCACAAACAATAATGTTAAACACCTAAAAAAGAAATTTCAGAATCACAGTGGAACCAGAATGATTGTGGAGGTAATTAAAAAGAAAGAGAGAATAAGGAAAGTAGAAAGTACACCTTAGTGTGCCTATTAAATCTTTAACAGGCTACAGTCATTTTCATATAATCGCCTGTCCATAGATATGAGGAAGGTGCTTTCTACTTGTGTGCAGTCCCTGGATAATGCGCTGTAAACTGTTCAAATTAATGCCAACCCAGTCTGGACGGTCACATAACAGAAAATGAAGACGCAGCAAGTAAATTAACTCAATCTCTTTTCCATTCATCTGTAAAGCAAACAAATGCCCCGTTATTATTAAAAGCAACATTGGGCAGTCGATTCTCCGTTCTGTTTTCAGTTGGTCTTAATTTACAGAAGAACATGTCAAGACTTGACTCCTGTCTTCTTGATGCTCCACGAGTCAAGGAGAGAGACATCAAAAGCATGATTGATAGGAGGGCAAAATAAGCAGTGCCAAAATATTCTCTGGCCATTAACAGGACATAGTATACTCGCCCACCTATATAATAGCGATATAGATCTCATTTCTCTTTGATCAAGTACCTGTACAGATGTCCGGAAAAGGCACCAGCTTACATCAATGCAAACGTAGAGTGCATACAAGACAATCATGGGCTGTGTGGAAAGAGAGTTATACAGCTGCCTAGAGAGGCACAATTACTAATGAAACGCAACAAGGATAACCATGCTTTCGTGGGTAAAACATAAAAGTGGAAAACAAAAAAAAACAGGCAAGGATTCAGAGCATTTTTAAAGTGCTTAATTAAAACCGCCGCAAATATTTGCATTGCCTGGAACAGCAGTCGCTGAAAAACAAAGATAAAAGCGAAGAAGAATGAGCGCAGAGCGCCAGATGACCACAAATTAATCCAGCACTGACAGCCAAGCAGCTAGTCAATTAGTCATAAAAGCTGAGGATCACCTCCACTTTAATTAGTGCATAATGTCTCAATAATGCCCCAATAAGCTGAATGCATAATGGAAACGCACACAGTATAATTATCTTCAATGTCACAGCTTACAGCACATCAAAAAGCGCTAGCATCTGTGAGCACGACGTCTGGGCTACCAGACAATGAAGAATCCTATCAAGTCACCCACTAAATCCCCGTATTAAAACACGCACTGTGAGGAACATGGGCCTTCACATCAGTTTAGTCTTGACAGTCCTGACTGTTGGAGGGAAATAAAAATGAAACGGAGAGAAAGAGACTGCCAATTACAAGCAAAAGCATTTGTTTGTTTATTCATGGCCCACTGATGTTAATGAGACACCAACCTGTCACAGCAAATATTACCCAAACTGCGGATGATAAATTACTCCTTAAGAAATGTGTAACGGCTACTGGCTCCGCTTCCAATTAAATATTTAGTTTTCTGTCGTACTGCTTGTATTAGCTTTCTGCGAGTAAAATATGAGGACGGATTCCAAGCTGGTTTAAAAAACGCAGAGACAGCCACTGGAGGCACTTACGCTATTACCGCTGGCATGCGAGGAACTATGAATGATATTGTATTGCTAAATCATAAAATTATAAAATAACGGAAAAGGTTTGTCAGACTATCAGGCATGATCTGGACTAAACCTCTCTGATTATAACTATATATTTTCTTTGGTTTTTGAATATAAGGACCATACACCAAATTTGTTGAAAAAAGTCTGGGACAGCTCTGCTCAGTTAACTTCATTAAGGTAGCACTAATGACACTTTTCCCTGGCCACCGTCGCCTTAGCCTTGCTTTGTGGGGGTTTAGTCTGGGGGCATACTGTGAAGCACATTGCGATGTACTTGTAAGAAGAGCCACATAAGTTAAATTTGATTTGATGTGTGGCATCAATGAATGTTATGGCCAGACTGCTCACATAAAATAAATTTTGGTCTCACAACTGGAACATTAACTCCCGGTGCATTCTACAGATTCAGCACACAAGTCTACGGCACTTGAAGCAGACAGCCATTGGAACAGGGAAACAAAGTCGTTATCTTAAAAGTTAAGACTAAATTTGCAAGATGAGCCACTCACTCACTCACTTCCTCTCTCTCTCTCTCTCTCTCATTAAAACAAATAAATTAATAATAAAAATAAAGGGATCAATACAGGAATTGAATGCACACTGACTAGACTTACATAATTCAGAAATTCATCCTTTCGTGCCATAGCTTGATCAATTTTAGCCTGACTGCATGGCTAGGGACTGAAAATTGAGAATCATTTTCTAGCTTGATTAATTAGATAAAGCTCTCCTGCACTTTAGAATAGATAGAGGGTTTCATTTCCAGTCTATATGACAGAATAGCCCTAATAGACCATCTGGTCCCAGAGCTGTTGAAGTTAACGATTCCAATTAGGCAAGACACTTATTGAACAACGGCAGCCACAGGAAATCACCTGACAAATAAAAACCCACGCGTCAACAATCAGCGCTGCAAGCTACAGCAAACATGCTCGAGCACACGGCCGCAGCATGAGGCACGGACGCATTACGGCATACGCGCGCTAACGCAAGCACCGCTTATCAATTAAACGCAGCGATAAAGGAACACCAAACACTTCACTTCTAAGCTCATTAAAACAGAGGGCAACCTGGCACTCTCCACAGCGTCGCGTGGCGGAAAAGCCGCCCACCTGCAGTCCAAAACGCAATTGCAATAGGGGGTCAGAGAGAGGCGCCGCTGTACACGTACCTAGGACTTCCTGAGAGGGCGGGAGGTTGAGGGCTCCTTCTTCGGCTGCCACAGCGCCCCCTGCCTGCAGCGTGCGGACGTGCTCCCGGAGGCGCCGGCACTCCTCCCGCAGCTGCTCGGCCTCGTCCTGCCGCTCCTGCTTGGCCAGGCTGGTGGGGTTCATCCGGAAATGGATCACCTTGGTCTTCAGCGGGTCGTAGTCGCCCTGAGGAGGACAAGGAGTCCACAAAAACCTGCGGTCAGACAGGCAGGCTCGTGTGCGCTTTCAGGGTAAACTTGGTCCAGAACAAGCTTTTGTTGCGCTGAAGAAAACAAGCACGGAACCGTCCAGACCCACGGCGCAACTCACTTCCGCAGACACATTTCAGCTGGCACCACCTGCGCATGCGTCCTGCTAAACGAAGCACCGCCTGCGCATGCGTCCTGCTAAACGAAGCACCGCCTGCGCATGCGTCCTGCTAAACGAAGCACCACCTGCGCATGCGTCCTGCTAAACGAAGCACCGCCTGCGCATGCGTCCTGCTAAACGAAGCACCGCCTGCGCATGCGTCCTGCTAAACGAAGCACCACCTGCGCATGCGTCCTGCTAAACGAAGCACCACCTGCGCATGCGTCCTGCTAAACGAAGCACCACCTGCGCATGCGTCCTGCTAAACGAAGCACTACCTGCGCATGCGTCCTGCTAAACGAAGCACCACCTGCGCATGCGTCCTGCTAAACGAAGCACCACCTGCGCATGCGTCCTGCTAAACGAAGCACCACATAAGATTACTGTACAATCTCAAAAATTCAAATCCGACAGACATGCCAAATTGATATTCAAAGCAGTAACAACGTCATCGTGAACAGCTTGAAGTGGTGATAATGCAATGGTGAACAAATTTCAAGTATTTTCTTTTTTGAAGTTGCACAACACCATCGTCATCCAAATGACTGAAAGCTACTGTGTGTGCTGTGTTTGTTTCCTATCTGGCATCATCAATTGAGAGCCAGAGGTGGTGATTACAAATTCATACAACCAGTACACAGTGTGTGGCACGGTGTCCGCTGTCTGATTGCGGCCTTTACAATGTTGCGAAGGTGCCAATTGATTCTGTCGCTGCTCCTCTTTTCCTAAAGTGTAGTGTGATTGCAGAATTTCTCAAGATTGCATTTGTTCTTATTTGTCTGAGTATGAGCATTGCTTATTTATGCCATGTACCATTATTTTCATCTTTGACCAATCACATTTTTATAGGTTTATTATCAAGTAAGTGTTTTTTGTGTGTGTGTGCGTGTGTGTTGGTGTTTCGCAAATATTTCCCAGGACAGAACTCTCAAAGCTCCTCACTTTCAACTGGAAATTACTTTTCTAATTTCTGAGCTGTATTACTCTAGGTAATCCCTTTACTATCTGCAGTTAGGAACAAAAAATGTTTACAGCCAATGAATTTAGTAGTCAAACCACACTTCCCTGTTAATTAAGCCATGAGCAAAAGCAAATGTCTTCATTTTGGCTCCTGATTACACACCACATTAGATTACAGGTGGCCCAGAGCTACAAGATGAAAATGACAGCAGAAACTTGGAAGAAAGAGAGGACTAAGCAGAAAATCGATAATGTGAGATGAAACTAATGATACGACAGAGCAATTTGCTAATGAGAGGCAACACTGCGAAGGAAGCCCGGTATTCACTGCATATAAAACACAGAAACTCAATATAAGGCTTTAATATAAAGTAGCAATATAGCGAGATAATCATATAAAGCAGTGACTAAGCAGCTGTGATGAACAATGTAAAAACATCTGATGAAATTAAAAGCACATAAATGACAACTAAATTGAAAAAAATCTGAGACACTAATATAAATCCATTTAACGGGGTGTTGGGTATGGGGTGGGATTCACAGAGTAACTCATGATACGATACTATCATGATACACAGCCCACGATAACGATGGTATCACAATACAGGTGATTCTGCCATATACGATAAATTGCAAGACATTCATCTACAATACATCATAACATTGGAATGTGAAGAGGAAAAATACCTCTGAAAAAGCTAAATAACTTTTTCAAAAAGCAGGAATAAATAATATATTTATTCACTGCATTTTGAAGAGGTGTCAGTTTCACAGAATGTTCAACAACTGAGATGAAACAATGTAAAACAAAGTGCACAGCATTGTAACACACACAACATGTACACCTGTGCCATCAAATGTTAAACAACCATAAACTGGCAACAGGCCAAACTGCCAGAAAGCAGTGAACCTAGAATAGCGCTGCTTGCTGCTTGACTAGAAAGAGAAAGACTAGAATGAGTGTCTGGTTGCTATGTAGTATCTACAGTTTGGCATATATGCGAGAATCGTTAAGTAACATTTGTTTATTAGGGCACATCAGCAGTTGTTTTCCAGACATTAGTCTGACCCTAATGTGTTGCCAGCTATGTTAGCAGCTATGGTATCCATAATTATAGGCAACAAGACAGGTCCAGGATTTGGATGCGTAACCCAAGCACAAACTAGCCAGCCACAGTAAATTCACAAAACTAATTTAAGAAGAAAGCAAACACTAGCATTTATTTGTCCATGACAGAACCATATATAAAGTGTTCAGGCAGAAATGGCCTTATATATATATATATATATTCAGGATGGTCACACATTACATATACACTGTGTTTAAAATGTAGTACTCTTAGAACATTTATCTGTGCCATTTCTTCAACTGTTGTCTCTCAGAGCCATTTTCATCTCTAAATTTGTATTATGTTGATCACGAGTGCTAATGATATTATGGGCCCATCAGTCATTTCAAATTCATGCAAAGGAAAAAAAAAAAAAAGTTTTGTTTGCAAAAATATTTTCACTTTATGTAGACAAATACCAGACAAAGAAATACATCCACAATCTGATAATAAATTTTCAAACAGTAAAATACATTAGATGGCTCAATTATGTACTATAGCTATGGACTAATACATAGAGTAAGGTGTATTAATCAGTTGTTTAACACAAATGCTATTTCTTCATTTGTTTTATGTTGATATTACATATATTACACATTACATTTGTGCCAATACTTTAAACACACACACACACACCACACATAAACACATGCATATATGTGTGCATTTATTTATTTTTTAAACAACATTCAAAAAGAAGTTTCATTCCCAAATTCTGTAATGAGGCAGTATTTGTAAACAGCTAGAGTATGTACTCATCAGCAAGTGACAATAACTCACCTTGAACCGTATTTTCAACGTGAAACAAAGCAAAACATTTACATTGCTTCTGGGCATTTTTGGATTTTGGGAAGCAATGCAGACGCTACCGGTTGAGGTTATTTCCAAAACTTGTTTAGTGCTGCGAAAAAAGGAAATTGCTAATGAGGCAGCAATCTGAGACTGAGCAGCCTTAAGGTAATCAGGTAATGACAGTGCCGTGCAGGTCTTGATTACTCCACAAGATATAATTTCCTGTTCTGCATGATAAATTAGCATGAAGGTCCCCATAAAAATAGAAGATGATCTGTTTTAATGACTCGATGGAAAGTGGTTTGTACACATTCAAAGAAATATGCATTCACACAACATTAAAATGGCATATCAGTGCTTGTTTCAGACTAACCAGTTCACATAGAAGAGACTTAATCATAGCACACTGACAATCATTTAATCCAGAGAATCCTTTTAACAAAACTGCCCTTACAATTCAATGTTTGCATACATCTCAAATGAACGTGCATGACAAGGACATAGACATAGTTATATGAGCACTGCACATGTCAATCATAGAGAATGTCAAATCAGCCACTTATAGTTAGTGAATGTGTGACCTTGAATCAGTTTAAATTGCAACAGCTTGTTCTGCATCATCTAAGCTGTCTCAGAGTTCTTGTTCTTGTCTAGATGTTGGTGTCAACCCCAAGTGCACAAATAAGAGTAAAAGGCTGGTTTTGCTCACACCTATTCTTGAAGCAGAGCCAGGATTGATTCAGTAATACAAATAGGACACTTCTCAGTCATTTTACAAGGGGTTCATTTCAATTTCAGTAGTACAGGAATAATAATGGGAAATATTTAACCATAGGGAAGGTCAGTGAAATGACCAGCAAATGGACCACAGGCACGGATTTAAGAGGGGATGACGGGTACACATCCCACCGGTGTGTAGGGACCTTTAAATTTTCCCCACCGCATATTTCCTTAAACGGAAACCGTTTCAGTCATTTTCAGCCTTGCCACAAAGGGTCAACTCTGTTTCATTAGCCACCAAGCTAATCTGATTGGTTTAACTTGGGAACTGGCTCATCTTGCATTTGCTCTCAAAGGAAAAAAGTGATTGCTGTGGCAGCCTGAAGCATCTCTCACTGATGAAGCAAGGAGCCAGGAGAAGTATTTATAGACAGCAACAACTGAGCTTGAGTCAATAAAATACCGTGCTTTTACACGGTTTCATAGTTGTCGTGTTTGTACATTTTCCCCGCAATTTGTTTGTTTGTTTGCTAACAAGTCAGAATCTGAGGAGCATATTTACAGATATGTTCCAAGGACAGAATCAACTAACTAGCCAGCTAACATTGTAGCGAGCTCACTGCATACCCACATTAACAAGATAATCATTATGTTTGATGACATTCAACAGCCAAATTTTCATTTTGAGCTTATAGGCAACTAACCCACCGTGTTATCAAAAAGAAAAAAAGAAAATGGACATTAAATATATTTTATCAAAGGGTCAAAGTGTAAGAAGGTAGTTAGTGTCAAGTTAACTCACAGTTGTAGATGATTCTAATAGGTAACACTTTAAATGGGGGGGGGTCTGCTCTCTTGCATGCCTATCATGTCTTTCCTTGCAACTATGACAGCTATCATGGTCATTGTCCAGTTAATACATTTCATGGCTTTCAAACAGATGGTGCCATATTACTGCCAGGTTTCAGGTCATCTTAAAAAAATCCATGCTTACAAAAAGTGGTCATCTTTGCAAAGCACTAATCAACAGGAACATGCTTCTCCAGAAATCTAAAATGTCATACAGAATTACAAAAAAAAAAAAAAAACAATATTAATAACCTACCCCAGAAAAATCATAAAAGAATCGGCTCTAGGAGAAGCCATTCCCTCATGATGTGTTGTGATCCCTCAATGTATTGGCGATCGGCACAGCCCGACCGCAAAAGCATCACAATCCTTTTGGGGATCTCCCCTCTCCCCAAGTCTTTATTTTAAGTGAAAAGTATTTTCGAAAGGTCCTCAAGATGATGAGATTTGGCCTTCTACTTCTATAAACAATAAATCAGGAAGACCAAACACAGGACAAAATCAAGCAATTTCAAATGTCTCCAAGGTCAATTCCCACACGATCTGAACGCTCAACTGCTGACACAGGAGTACAGCGGTCTCAACACCCAGAATGCGAAGCTGCTGAAAGCGGGACTGCTGTGCTGGCCACAGTGACTGCAGCATGAGCCACACATAACAAAGGCACGAGAGGCTGGGGAATATCATGAACACTACCATTACTGGAGAGATTATTAGCCACAAGGCGAAGCAGGTGACGTGACTGAAGTCACTGTGACACTGGATAAAACTTAAAGGCCAATTCCATTATATGTGCCTCAGTTTCCGCCATTAAACTCTATGTAGGTAAGCATTTTGAAGAGCTCCATCCTGATGGCCATGGATAACCTGCGCAAGCGGTCAGTACACTTGCCCAGTTCATTAATCTGAAGCACTGCAGTTCTGCCCCATTAAGGACTGAAGCCTTCAATTGCTTGTAAACGTTTAGACTGCCCTACTCAAAAATTACATTGCAAAATATGGCTTTTAAGTAACTTCAATAATCACAAGAAAAACTTCTTGAAACTTTTCTCTGAGACAGGATTCACATTTTGTTTGTCAAAATGGATTTTTCACACGAGGACAATTCTGAATAAAACAAATGACAGATCTCGTGAAAATGAAATCTCCTCAGTTGAGACACCTTGCGACGGTGTTCCTGTTTACGTGTCGCCCAGGTGTGAGAGCAATCAGCTTCCCTGTCAGCACAACGCTTTCTCATAAATAGGATGCCAAAAACTCTGATTCTAATTTCTTGCTTGATAAAACTTTGTGTGACGCGATTGTAAAGCCAATCTAATCTCCGGATTCCGTACCAGACATGAGGAAAGGTTTATTTTTTTTAACTAGCCCCCAATGTAAAACGCACATTAATGCCGCCGTTTTGCTCATTCAGCTGTTTGTTCCCACCTCGCGTGGCACGGATGCTGTCGGCGCGCGTGACCTTTTCATTACGCGCCGTATAATAGGCCGCCTTTTCCTTGTGAAAAGTAAGGCCTTGGGGAGCCGGGCAGTGAATAATTCAAAGAAGTGTAGCGGTGATTTACAATGGTGCCACAATTCTGCATACCATTATTTGCAATAACTCGAGCTGTAGCTGTGTAACACAGAGGGCAGTGTTAATATCCTCAAATTTTATACTGCTATATGCGTTAGTGAAGCTTTTATATCATTACCTGCTTCAGACAGTAAAAAAAAGGCTATATTCTCTGGCAGGGTGATTAAGCAATTCAATTAAGCTGTAAGCACTAAAACGGGCGTATGTACATGACAAATTCCTGAAGAGGGCGACTGCATCTCTGGTCTATTTTAAGAGAAGCAAAAAGGCTTCACATCACCGTGGTTCCATACGTAAATTCTGCACTGATCCAAGTGGAGAGCCAGTCCATAAAGGGCTATAATGTGCAACACAGCACCACGTCAATAACAGATCTGAGCTCTTGCTCTCAGGTGTGAAAGAAGACTGCCAGCATGATGGGAAACCTTGACTTTTTCCTCTGAATAGTTTCCCTGGAGAATATACCTGTATGCAGCAGCTCGGCAGTAATTACAATACAAGTGCGAGCCGTGAAATGAAACGCCGCCTCCATCTTACGTCTTCTTCGGCTTTCATTAAGCTGCCGATCTTTGACAGAGAGAAAGCCATTGAGAGGTAAGGGTACTGTGGTGCAGCTTTCAGCAAACAAGTTGCCATTTCATTTGCGGTGTCAATTTGCGCAGTTAAATTACCCCGATATCCAACTAAACCAGAGGAAGAAAGGGACAAAAAAATATATGTTAGACTGCTGTCCAGCATACACCCAGAACAATGAAAGTGATCTAACAAGTATCAGTGAATAATAAAGTCTGTAAAATGGTAAAACATATATGCAGGTAAACACCATGAAATAAAAGCAGATTGCCTGTACATATGTCTCATTCATCTTTAGATCTCAAACCCAAATGTCTTAAGTATGCAGCAAAAATACAGTAATAATGACATGTTAGTTATAACTATGTGCACTTTTTACAAACATAACTAATCTGATTATTTGGTGAACTCACAAAGTAAACTAATCAATTAAATCCATAATTATTAGTGATTACTAATACAGCAGTTTAGTTAGAAGCCAAGGTGCGGTTAGGTTCTGCTCAAGATTTCTCTTATTAATCTGACCTGACTTTATTTGGGAATCAGTAAAACAAAAAGAGAGCTGATTTGCCAATGCTCAATGTAAAAATGTGTGAGATAAATACCCAGGGGGACTGCCCCGCCGTGGGCTCCTGGACATGGAACTTCCGCAGAATGAAGAACATCTACTGTACAATTTAAGCCTTGAACCTTTTCCAATCAACATTTGGAGTCTTACGATATAAACTCCGGAGATGATCTGCACAAACTAAATATAACCTATTAACATCTATCGAAACCCTGTAATGTGTAAGGCCATTTCAAATGGCATCCTGATCATCTTGGGAATGTTATCTTTAACACTATTACATCAGAATACATAGATACTCCAAAAATGTGCTTGAGGAATCAGCACAGGTACCTTTTCCTAAATACGTTCAGTAAAACAAGTGAGACCTTCAAACTATGTAACATGTAATTAGCAAGTTCAAGCACATGGCCCAGCGTATCAGTGACAAGGGATTCCTGTATGAATACCTACGAATGAAAAACAAAAAAATAAATAGTACTTAGAAATTAGAACTGTATGGCTTATTTCAATATATATTCTAAAGTGCACCATGCCAGCCAATCTCAACACTGAGACTTTCTGATACTACACAGCGAGTTTAAGGCCATTTCTTTTTCTGTTTATTGAACGTCAGGCTCCATTAAGTTAGACCTATGAATCCTCAGTTCTTAGTTTAATTATCCATGCAAGTCTGGCATCTCAAAAGAGGGGAATTTAATTAGAATTTTGATGTTTCTAAAACACAGTTTTGCAAATGCATAAATACTTTATGAAATGTAATAAACAAGCATCAACATCCTTTGAACTTGAATTTAAGTACGGACATGAAGCAATGCTTATCTCCTTCCTCCAAGATGTAGCCTACTCGGGCGGCTGTTTGTCTACACAACCAAACGTTCCATTTCAGCCTTTGACACCTCTTATATGGAGAACATTACATATAGCATTTTGCTCTAAATAAAGTTTGTAAGAACTTCCACAGAACTCCAAACAAACATTCAACAACAACCCCAATAATATGAACATGATTTGCTTCCTGTCTGGACTGTGCAATGAGGCAGTGCTTTTATTATTTAAAAAAGAAGCTAAGCTACTAAACATGAAATTCAAAATATACATACATAAAAGGCAAACTTTTACACATTGATTTTATTTCCATTCTTACGTACTGCAGTACAAAAGCAAAGATGTACGCTTTTGTAGATAACCATTATTCAAGCTGAAGACATTTTTCTCCGCAACTTAATTCTCAGCTTTCTGAAACAATAAACTCTCATAATGCATTCATTTTCTCATGCTTTGAAGTAATAGATCACTTTTTGTCTTTTGTAATATTTTCTAAAATATTGACATTGTCATTGTCATTACCATTCTTCAGAACTTCCTGCAGAGAAGTTAAAAGTAGAACACCAATTGAAATCCTTATCTCCATGCTGGTATGAAGGGTAGTGAGGACATAGTGTACATCACACAACCTTTCAAGGCGTCCGATATAAAGATTTTATTTATTTTTTATTTTTTACACATTTACATACTGTTGGTAGACAGGAATAAAATTGAAACAAGAGTCTTCAATCTTGGATAAATCAAATTTGTAACTTTGCAATTTGGGCAAATAGACTCAAACCAGTGACAATCACACTGAGACACTGTGTCTGATTCTGTGTACTGTGTAGTGTGTGATATTACTGGAGAACACTAGCAGGTGTGCATTAAAGGCATGCATCTGTACACGGCCCCAGGTGCCATCTGCACTGGAGCGAGACCAACCTGTAGACCTGAACACTTCAAAAACAGAGAAGAAAATCAAAGTGCTTCCAAGCTAAAATTCCCAAAGCGAGTTCCAGGTAAAACCCCCAGGTGAGCTCTCCACACAAGTGGCTCCGACTGAAGATCCGAACCAGACCTGCACTGTATTCATCTTCCAGAGCCCTTCAGTGGAAAGGAACACACACTCAAATTAGTGCCCCGCAGTCTGAGCAGGAGAGCCGTGAGTCTGAGGCCCCAAGCTGAGCGCTTATGCTTCCCTTCTTATCGGACCCAAAAGTACAGAGAACATTAAGACGGCAGGAGCCAGAAAGTTTGAGGAGCGCAAGGCCGTCTTCTGACAGCGCCTCTCCGTAAGGGGCGAGTGGTGAGAGAGAAGGGGTCGGGCGAGCTCCCCTAGGGGCCCGCTCCTCTCTCCCGCCTCGCCTGGATGCCTTCTGAAAGGATTAAAGGAGGCCGGCGTGGAGGAGGCTCTGCGCTCAGCTCCCCGGTGGGGGGGGGATGGAGGGGGGGTTCGTTTAAGGAGGGCAGGCGGGAGAGAGCTCACCTTCCCAGCAGACCCTGACTGAGGCTCGGAGAGGCCTTTCACGGCCGCTGAGCACACAGACGCTTCTCGAAACCCCGGTGGCCTTTTTTTAACAGCCAATTTGGGCAGCTTAACAAATGCATATTTTTTCATTTGCTCCACTTCAGAAATTTCTCGTTATGTGCCTTTATTTATTTATTTTGGGTCAGCGGAGTCTGCACTGACTGAAATGACGTAGGGTGGATAAGATCTTTGCTTTATCTCTTTGCGGAAACTGAGCTGAGCGATGTCACAAAGCTCATAGGATCATACAGTTATTTCATAATCATCTGTTTAATTGCTATGCCAGACATAGTATTCTGTAGAAGGACATCATTATAAAGTTACTCCTCCACAAGAATACTTAACATGGCTCGCCATGCTGGCATAAGAACCAATAGACACAATTTAACTTGTCCGTAATGAATCTGCAGACACTGCTCCTAGTAAGGGGAGTGAAACCTAGAAAGGGAATACTACAAACTCAGAAAAAGACAGGAACATTTAGGAAGCACAACATTCAAGCCAAAGGACAGGATATCACACCCAAAACTACAAGGGCTCCATTATGAAATGTGCCACCATATAAAGAGAGACAACTGTGATAGGATAATTTCATTTTTTTCAACGTAATTAATGTCTTCTGGACCACAGACCTGTGATGTGCATTAGGGCGATGGATTTAAAATACAGAAATGTCCTCTTTAAAAAATAATTTTAAAAAGTAAAAAGACGGAGCACGCTTCACGTGTAGCTCGGGCAGAATTCAGGCGGCTGTTTGAGCAGAGCTGTCCCTCTTGCGAAAGGAGACGAGAATGATCATGTAAAATGAAACCATCATTTCGCTGGTACCGTGCCATTACTGGTGCAGTTAGGACTCAATACCATAGATACCAGCTACACGGTGTGTTGCAACAATGAAACCACTCAACAGGCCAGCAATATCATTTTGTGATATGGCTTCTACACTAAAACCAAGGAGCAAGTTTTAGTGGTACTACGGGACTAATCAACATTTTTTATTACAGCGGCGTACATAAATATACTAGGACAGACAGGGCTGATGCATAATTTCACACACACACACACACACACACACACATACACACACACACATATTCAAGCAAGCTAATTTCCATTGATACAAAACCAACAAACTGCTAAAACAGAAATGCAATTAAAAATTGTTAAGACAAAAGCTCAGGTAACAAAAAGAACATATTTACATCTAAGTGAGCACATACTGCATACACTAGTGACAAAACTGCAAACGATGTGACATGACTTTGAACAGAAAATTGGATATATTCAGTAATACTGGGTAATCACTGTAATCACTGGAGAGATGCTATAAAAATGTGCATGTGATGTACCATGGATAGAAAAAAAATTTTTTTGGGGCCTCAACATCTGCTTCACGGTAAACAAAGCTAAGAATGCCATAATGATGTCTAACTGGCTCAGCTCTGACAGGATATTTGGATTTATTTACATCTAAATAGAAACAGACATATTTCGTGCTTGTGAATGTCTGTCTGCGTCATCTTTTTATGCAAAACAAAAGCTTTCCACACACAAAGAGAAGAAAAAGAGGTCCAGGGAGCAAAAATTCTTCTGTTAGATAACAGACTCAAACGCATGTCTTAAAATGCATCTTCCAGGCATACGTGTGCAAGATAAAACCACACAAAACATATTACATTGTCTTTAAGGTGGCATAAGAGTGCCCTGAGAGCATATTAGAACTTATTAAAAACACAAAACAGACAACCACTAGTACTTTCACTCACTCACTCACTCACACAGTGCTAGTATGACAAGGGATTGTGTTCACTGTCGCTAAACAATGTTGTCAGTTCTTAACAGTACAAAATGATCAAAAACAGGCAGTCTTACAGTATAACTGGTGCATGGCTAACAAAAATCTATAATTGTTCCATAAACGTATGGTTTCCACTGCTCCCAGGCAAACTAGTCTGAGGAGTAGAAATGTGATTATAGTAGCTATCTGATTAGATAGGCTATGCTGTTTCTGTAAAACTCATTCACATGCTAGCATCACGGACCCAATTTCAAATAAACAGTCAGTCAGGCATTGAGGCTACATTGGAGGTGACAGAACCATCACTTGAAAACCTGTAACTAAAATCTTGTTAGTTATCAGCAGGATCCTTAAAATAGATTCCCAAGCAGACCTTTTCTGTTCAGCATTGCCCTTGCAGAAAATAAAATAGAATACATTCTGTAAATGCCATTATCCTCCCTAAACACAATATTATCAGTCTAGTTGATGGCAGTGTATGTGTGGAACACACCTGCTCTCTGGGTGTCTATTGTTCAAGGTGGCAGAGAACTTCATTAAACTGTCTGCGGCCGTAAGAATTACAATTTCCCTTGGATCTGTGAGCCAGAGAGGTCTGGGGAATGAAGGCGCAAAGCCAGGATCCACACACTCTGTAAAAGCGGAGATCAATGAGAACAGGAAACTTATGGACCAAAATGACAAAAATAAATTCCACAAAAAAGGTATTAAGTGAGCTAAAGTTTCCATGGACCCTGAAATATAAGGTCCAAAAAGAACTGTCACTGTAATGCCACAATCCATCCAAAGCTATTGGTAAAAAGCCCAAAAGAAAGAGTCTAATTCAGGTAAAGCTCAAGTCCACCTCCATTACTTAATTAAAGGAAAGAAGTCAACTAAATTGCCCCAGAAGGAATACGGTCTTCTAGCCCGTATACAGGACTGGGCAGTAAGAGATTCAGACAGCGGTAAAAGCTATTCAATGAAAAAGCCTGCAGCATCTTTTGATCTATTTTTATATCATGTTTGTCTCTAGGTTCATTTTCTCTGAAAGGAACGTGACAAGAATAGCATGATACTTTCAAGGTGCATATTTATACATTTGTCATTTTATATAATTTACCCGCAGTTATACAGTATGACACCACCAAATATGGAAATGGTACAAATATACAATGCACAGCAATATAGTAAGTTAGAAATATGACTGCTTCAGAGGCAGGCGGAAATTGGGGAAAAGGCACTTTCTAAAAGACAGGAGCTTAAAATACTTGGCTTTATCGCAAGACAGCTGTCCAAGTCGGCCAGTGCACATGGGTATTGCTGTTCGCATGATAAGATCGCGAGATCCAGTTGCTGAACTACAAAGACATTTGGAATGTGTTTGGGTGTCAAACCGTCTTTTTAAAATGCCATGATACAGATAATCTTAACCTGAGGACAGAAAAAGTTTACATCCTCTCACCTTTTCGAAAGGTACTTCAGCTGCCACAGAAGCAAAAGTGTGCGCTGTGTTACTTTGATTTTTCAATGTACTGTAGGAAAGGAGGTGAGAAATATCTGAGGGCCAAACAGCTCTGTTCAATGCAGCCATCAACCAAAATAAGCTGACCTTAGAGATTCAATTACCCTTACTCAATACTGGTGTTGGTCCACATTCCGTGTTATTGTCTAATTTACTTTAACTGTCCAACAGCATCTCCCTCTCTCTACCACATACATGCAAGCACACACACACACACACACACACACACATACACACACACACACATATACACACACACGTCCGCACACGTACAGACACACAAGCACACATGCACACAGACAGACAGAGAGAGAGAGAGAGAGAGAGAATGAGAGAGAGAGAGAGAGAGAGAGAGAGAGAGAGAATGAGAGAATGAGAGAGAGAGAGAGAATGAGAGAGAGAGAGAGAGAGAGAGAATGAGAGAGAGAGAGAGAGAGAGAGAGAGAGAGAGAGAGAGAGAGAATGAGAGGGAGATTTCCCATGACGGAAGCTACATGTTTTCGAGTTGCTCTTTTATGTGACCAATACCACTCCTACAGCTCTCACACAGCATTTAATGAAAATTCTCTGATATTATTGGAGGCGCATCTTCAAACAACAATAAAAGAAAACCTGTAGGTCTCGTTCTCTCAGGAGGAGCACAACGAAAGGCAAATGCTTATTGTTTCTGCACTTAATGAGGAAAAGTCTGTAAGCCATTAGACACCGAGATGAAGCTTCCCAATAACATCCCCAAAGCTCCGATTTTCTCCCGCAGCCAGGGCCCAATTAGGAGAGGTCTGTGACATATCTGATGGTGAAGTGAGCGGCGGAGGTGCTAAATGGCTCCTGAACTCCGTTTATCATGCTTGTCAGTTCCGGCGTTCCTGACACAATGTATTAAAAACTCATTTGATGCTCGGTAAGTAAGTGTCTAAACAAGGCCGTCCAATCAATGCTGGTTCAATGAGCATTAAAAAACGTGAGATGGGAATTTACTGGAATCTGAAGTTTCACAAACAAGCGCAAATTAAAACACGACTGGCCAGGCTACAGATTCATACAATCCGGTTGAAAAGAGGCAATTATTTTCAACAGTGACGAGAACAGCTGTGTGAAAGAGAAGCTCAGGCTGTAAAAAAAAACCATACAGTCCATCTCTTCATGTCAACACCACATGCATTTTCACTATTTTAACATGCAAAGTAAGGAAAATGCTGCGTTTGGAAACTCAATATTTCCCCAATTCCCAATTACTTGCACTGCCAACAGTCGATAACGCTGATTAGGAGGGGCACAATTTGACTGCTCTTCTAATCGGTCATTAGAATTCCTGCTGTAGCCTTTCACAAGCCAATGCCTATATAACCTAGTTTATTATCCCTACATTAATACGCCTTTCTTCCCAAAAGACCCCTGATACCTCATTGATTTCTCAACTAAATTCCCAATTTTCTCTTAAGTTGCTATTCTAGAAGGGGCTTACACCCCTCCCTTTCTCTCAAAGTTTTAATCAGTGGCAAAAGTTGTGTTTTCTTAGCTGTAGAGACCCGATGCCAAAGGTTTGTCAGATGATTCAAACACTGTGCCTGTTCTGCGAGGAGGTGTTCTGAATAGCTTGATGTTTTTAATGGTTCTCCTACCAGGAGTAACGTATTTATATAAGAAACGGAGGCTCGGGTTTACTTAAGTAATAGTTGCAGTGTATGAAGATGCTGCTCCAATGTAGCTGCAGGAGCTTACAAGTTCACAAAAGAAGTACCTCACAAGTGGATCGCATACGACACAAGCAGCAAGCTACCAAGTTCAAGTTGCAAGGACACATGAGAAAACACATTTCCCTAAAGTAAACAGAAAAGGTTATAAAATGCAAAAAAAATATGAAATATTAGAGCCAAACTTAGAATCTCATCAGTGAAATACCATTTAACCTCCAGAAGCATGGTTAAAGTTAATGACACAATAGCAGTAGAGGGTGAGATTAAATTTGGAATCAGTGAGCGAAACTCATTGAGCCGATTCTAGACAGGTCCTTCAGGGCAAAGGTTATTTCGCCGCTCATGCCCGCTGTGAAGGAACAGGGGAGGAAAAACACGGCGTTTGGCCTCATTAATTAGCCCCCACACACGCTGTACCTGCAGGTTGTGTCTTTCCAGCCTCATCTCCAATGCATTATTCTGCTCTTCCAGGCGACTGCGCTCGGCCTCCAGCTCCTCAATCTTCTGTCTGCAAAGAAGAGCGGCGATGAATCAAACTTTCCGTCTCCAACTACGGAGCCCCTCTCTGCCGACTCAGGAGGCTTTCTCTATTTCAGCCGGGGGGGGGGGGGGGGGGGGGGCTAACATCTACATGTACTGAATAACATAAAGGACTGCTGTGTGCGGAACAGGATAGCGATTTGCCCACTCATTGATGAGTCGGTGTCAGTGCTTTAGGTGACGGGCCGGTTCTGTAGCGGACGAGAGAACGAGGAGTCGAGCTCGTGGGCGGTAACGGCGCGCCTGGGAACACACTGCCCCCTTGTGAGGGAAAGACTGCAGACGTTTCCTTCCCCGCTGTTCTGTGACACTGCTGTGGCCATGTGTTGCGGCACTTCAGAATCTACCGCAGGAACTTGAAAGATGCTTCACCAAACGGTGACAAAATGTGGCATTTGGAGGAAATGCCAGCCATGGCAGCTTTCCAGTCCCTGCTTACTAGCGTCTGGCCCTTCTGGTTTACGCTGGACTGTTCATCCAGTTCCGAAGAGGAGCACTTTCCTTCCACTTGTAATCGGTGTTGGACTCTCTAACACAAGTGTGCACAGAACAGAGGCCGAAAACATGACATTTATTATGGAACTTCAACTGGCCACGCAATCAATCTTATTTGCTTTTTGGCACTGCATCCCCCCGTAAAAAAATAGCATATCCTTTTCTCAGCTGGAGTGCAGAAGTAAGGCAGTTGATCACAATTCCCGGCCGGTGCACAGCTGCATTGGTAAGTCTCAGGACACCCTGCAGTACGGCAGGGTATCGTGTAGTGCTTCCCCCGGGGACACCTAACTGCTCAGAAACACTCTTCACAAACAACAAAGTGCCGGAGTGCCAAACTCGGCTCTTACGGTCTCCCGAAATGCGGTAAACACTTAAAAAAAAATAAGATTAAAAATAAATAAGCCCTGGGTTTGGACATGATCGGAAACTACAAAACCCTACAGTATGTGTTCCCAGATGCCCCTCCAATGCTCCAGTCTTCAGCGCCTCATAGTCCTCTTCTATATGAGGTTTTCTCATATAGAACTTTAGCATGTGGTTTTCTTTCCGTTTTTTTTTTTCTTTTCTTAAATATTTAAAATTTAAATAAATTCCTTTTAAATCCAGAAAGAAGCCTGTATTTTCTAAACTGCGACTTAATTATATGTTCATTACTGAAGTAATTTGTTCTTTAAAGCCACAAACATTATATTGGTCCCTTCCATTAAATTTATTACACCCCATTAAATGCAGCGCCATCAATTAAAAAGCTCTCAACAGCACATTATTCCTGCTTTACTTCCGAGTCCCAAATGAACCGTCAATTAATGACTTGAGATATCAAACAATACAACCAATTTATTCAATTACAAAAAAACTTTGGCATTGCACAATTAATCCGAAGCTGTTAATTAATGAGAGAAACAGGAAAGTCGTTCATAGTTAAGAAGAAGCGTCACTTCTCCGATAATTATGACAGAACATCAGCCCCATTACCGAGGACTTCAATCAATTCTTCTGAAGAGCTGCAGGACTGTCACGCTCGATAATGCCAGGCTGCCATGTTAAGGCAACGCAATTCAGCGTGGGACAACTGTGTGGATTTCCCCCACCGCCTCTGCTCATTTCCGCACAGACTATTTTATAACCACGAGCATGTCTAATATACTGTGCTGCTTTTACGCGATTACTTGTGTTAGCAGGCAGGCGCAACTCCGTGTGGAGTCCCAGGAAAGATGCTCAGTTCAGGTTCCTTTCATACCAGACCCAAACTGTTCATCTATGGAGGTGCTTGCTCGCCCCAGTATTAACCTCAATCTCACAGACGCTCCTCATTTAGCCAAGAGGGAAAAAAAAGGGTAGCGGGATCTGAGAGGCTGATTTCTTACCTGATTTAACATCTAAGCTTCACCGAAAGCCAATCAATGAATCGTCTGAGCAGACAGACGCGTATCGCCGAGGCCTGTCTAGGGCTTCTGAGCTGCAGCAATCAGGCGAGCATTTCAAGCAAAGAGAAACAGCCTGTGGTGGGCGCCGGTCCAGCAAACGAGATCATTCTCCAATCAAGTAATTACACACATCAACTTCAGCGGCAATCAAGTGAACAGTGGCACACTCCTTTCATCCTCATCAGAGTGAGACTTCGTAAAGTAAAACTCGGTACAATATTATACACAAGTCCCAGGCCTGAGAGTGGCAACGAATAGTCGAACGAGACCGTAATTATATTGTAATAATGCCTCTGCGCTTTGCCATATTTGACACATTTATCGATAAAAATAGGCACCGTCCGAAATGCACTTCCACCGAACGTGACAAGCACTCAGGTCTGTTTGATAGCAGAGCAACACGCTAATGCTATTCGTCGTTTAAGAGCTGTTCAGTCTGTTAATTGCTTTGCTTCACAGGGGCCTTGCGTCAGGGGCACTAGGAGAAAATACCCACCTACACAGGTATGGAAGAAAAGGGATCACATAGGCCACATACGCTTTCAATATCCTATTGTTTTTTTTATTTTTATTTTTTCCAGTGAATGAGATATGACTTAATTTAGTGCTTTCATAAACAAATGCTCAAAGAAATCACCTCAGAGTCCATTTAATTTTAATCCAGAAGGGAAAATGTGGTACTTATATGTGTATACACACTGTAGATGAAAGGTGAACAAAAATAAACATTTCTATCTAAATAAGTCGGGTTTGGGCACAGGAAACGGCACGTTGCCACGGCACACACACCTATGCACTTGTAAGTGATCTCCCTTGTGCCTGGATTGTCCACCAGTGAATCTCAAGCATTTTCGAATGCACAAGTCTCATGCATCCCAAAGCTAATCATATCTTCCTTCATATGTACAGTAAAATGGCATCATGGCAAGGACCAATACATGTGGCTAGTAGAGGCTAATGGGCCTCTTCAAATTTGCCAGTGAGGCATCGGGCTTGAAAAGCAGTTATCAAGTCATCTTTTTGTCAAGCTCATAAAGTTCATCACTTCATTTCAATGTCTTGTTTGAGTTCACCTTTAATTTCATTGCTCGGGTCACACAGTGCATGCGGGCGTGCACACGAGGCATGCTCCACAGCCAGCTGATATCATACAGACATTAGGCCACACACAGTGCTCAGCATTCAAGACTGGATAGATATTCAACTGATAGATCAGTAAAGCAAGGATTCTCGAGTTGCGATTCCTCTTTTTTTTATCCGGCATAGACAAATAACGGGTCAAAGCGATTAGATAGCTACATGACATCTTGCGTCATGCCCGCAGAATTCCCTGAAGTCAGGTCTCCCTCAGCATCGACTATATCATATACGAGCCTGCTTCATTCTGCATTACATGACAGCTGCAATCATGTAGCTAAAAGGGCATTTCTGTGCCCTGCTCATAAATCTGATTCTGAAAGCACACACTGAAGGTTGCGGTGATACCGCGCCTTCTATCCTCCATCATAAGACACACTGCTACCAGCATCCGTGCAGCGAGCATATCGAGAGTCCTCCATACACCATCAGTCACTAGTGGGAAACGCAGTGCTTGCTTTCAGTGGAACATGTCCTCAATACCCTCTTTTTCAGAAACAGCACTGAAATTTTAAAGTATGGTACTTTGGCAGCGAGGTTTCAAAACATGTTGTTCGTACATGTTCTGAGCTACAGCTAACTGCACCTTTGCTTCAGCTAAACTCACCATATGTTTACAAAGTTGTTGCTCATTTCTGGAAATGAAAAAGTTGATGTTAACAAGCCCCTGGACGGTAATCAAAACCTGCTAAGCCGAATTACTTTTGCATGAAATAAATAACTGAAAAATTATCTTCCCAATGTTTATTGTTTGTTTGTTATTTTGCTGGAGGAATAAGGAGATTTACTGGCTGCACACAAGTTTTCAGCCGAAAGCATGATTCTTTTCTACAGATGTTTGTGACGTATAAATGTCTGTAGAAGCGTTACGGAGGGGCACACAAGCAGAAGACGTCAGACTCGTGATGTATCGGGGCTTCACTCTCTGCCTCATGCACTGTGCACCCCTCCCAGCTGCCTGCCAGGAGTCTCCTGAGCAATCATACCCGCAGCAGCGAGACACACCGTTACATGCATTACTGGAGCAACAGGTGCGGATATTATGTGGCTATCAATGCGAATGTGAATATTAATGGACATGGCTGAATGTGCAGCCTAATTACAGTCTCACCAGAGAGACTCGGTCCTCACGGGTCTGCTACTTCAGTTCCTCCCGGTGAGTCCAACCAATATTTAGCATTTTGTTTTTTCCCCGCTGCATTAGGAAGGAATTGTCAAGGAGCTCTCTGTGCACACGAGTTAGGAGTTCACCGTTTTGGACGAAATGCACCCGGGGCAACAACACCTATGGGTGCTGACAGGGTAACTTTTTCCACATTATGCAGAAAAAACAAGGGAAAGTGAGAACCTAAAATGGCACACCATCTGCAAACTGCGTGCAGGCTGTCGTGATCACCTGACTGAAGCCTAATGAAATCAGCCGGCAATGAACACCTTGCCTTCCAGCCTCACTGGGGAGCCAAAACCCAACGGGCCTTTTATGGACAGCCTGCGCATTCCTTCAGTCATTTAAGCTGAGAGAGGGCCCAGATGCATTCAACAATGATACGTCCTCAATGGCAAGAGAAAGCACTGGCGTTCTTCAGCGTTAAGTGCTCATTTACACCTGTCCTCTCCTCATTTCGGACTATTTAGACTAAGATATCACTGGATTCTCCATCTGGAGCATGAACTAACGGCTCTATATTTGCATGCAGATTGACTGGGAGCACGAGAGCGCACGGCGTTATGATTAAGTTATGCGTGTGTATGGCTCCCATGATACAGCTGTGCGGCAGTGGCCCACCTGAGGGAATTGACCTCCTCCCCCACCACGAAGGAGCTGTTTTCCGCACTGGAGGCCTGCTTCTTCAGGACGTCGAGCTCCATTTCCGCCTGAAACACAAATGCAATTAAAAAATAAACTTCAGAACACCCCGGTGCCTGAGGGAAACCCAGCTGTTTCATATACTGCCATTGAAATGCAGGCAAGGTTGCTGTATAATACAGTCGGGGGGGGGGGGAAGAGCTGATGCCCTGTAAATGTCACGACATACAAAAAAAAAAACAGTCTGGAGGTCTGTTTCCACAGCAGAGTTTGCTGTAGGTCTGTTTTTACAGCTATGCACAATACTGACACACCTGGAGGATCCAATTCACATCTCAAGACCGAATCAGATTATTATTTTTTTGTTTCCCCTCGAATGCCCCCCAGGCCTCACAGTGCTTTGACTCAAATGTTGTGAAGTCGCACTGCGGAGGGGAACTCCCCAAAGAGGAAGGAGTAAAGGCTTCATAGAGGCTTCATAGGAGCTTCAGGCACTCCAACACCGCACTTGTCACAAACCGAGTTTGATATTACAATCATTCAGGTAATAAAGGCTTTGCATAGAAAAAGACTTCACTTTTTATCGAACATGATTTCTGCAGATAGTCAGCAGGAATACCAGTAATTTGGGCATATATATATGGTAACACGATATATATGGTGTCACCATATAAATGCAAGACATTTGTGAAGTCTTACATTTACACAGTATGGAACCAGCATTGTCATCTATAATAAGCACATCTGCATTAATATCTAACCAGTATGTGCTCTCAACACATGGACTGTTTAGTGTGGGCTCCTCTAGGTAGTAATGAATGCCACTAGCTAAGGTTTGTTTGACACTTGGGTCCAATTTGTTTGGGTCTAGACAAGCAATCTCTCGGTCTGATAACATGACATTGAAATATTTGGACACGGAGGATAACGTTAAACCCCAGTAATCCAGAAAGTCCACACTGCAAAAAGACAGGTGAATGCCCGACTCCGGAAATCCAACAACACATTAAGTTAATACTGACTAAACAGGCAAAGTGAGAACTACAAGGTTCAGCCAGAAACACAGGACACCATGAAGGCGCTAATGAGGGTGTCTAAGGCCACCAACCTCAAACAAGGTCCTAAAATTACACCAATTGTGAAACTGCTCAAATGAAATGAGGAAAGAAAACATTAATAAGAAACCACACCGGCCTCCAAACACTCGAAATATGGTATAATAGCCCAGCCCAATATCGCTTTAACAAGCCCCATCTAATTCTCTCTCAACGATCCTTTCCATCATAATATCAAGTGCGCTAAAAAGAGAGGACATATAAATTCAATTAATGAGATAGCATCAGGGCTCCTTTCAGAGGCGATGAGTCCCATTAACCGCGGAATGCGTCTGAGGCCGCGCGCGGAATCCGCGGAACGGCCAGGGAATGAGGCGGCCTCCCCGGCTGCGGGTCGCCAAGGAGATAAACGCGCCGTGAGGACGCGTGGCCCATCGCGCCGCGGGGGACGCACGCCGTTGGCTCGTTCATCACGGCGGTCGCAAGGGTGGGGGGGGGGGTTGGGGGGGCGCCGCCTGCTCGCGACGCCGCGAGATGAATGGACACGAGGCGGGGGTCTCGCTGGACCACCTGCGCGCCAAGCGCAGCGCACGCTTGTTTCTGACTGGCAATGAAGACGCGGGGGGGGGGAGGGGTCGCATGGCGTGATGGATTAATAACACATTTGGCTTCTCTGTTTTTTTTGGTCTAGTTTTTTTTTTTAAAGGGGGGGGGGGGGAGCATAAACGTGGCCACGCCACATGACTATTTCACAAAAATGGAAGGAGGGGAAGAAATGAATAAATAAAACAAAACGTCAGGGCGCATCATGTCAGAACAGGCCTGCTCACCGTCCTGCTGATTTAAACAGGCTCTTTCTGTTACGGTCAGGCGACTGACACAGGGCGAAGCTCGAAGAGACCATCGGAGGGGCGAATGTCTTTGATTCTGCACGGATCGCGGTGAAAATGATACACTCATCTGTTCTCTCTTTGTGCCATTCCTTTCGCCCAATGGCTACGGCAAAGAAAATGACCAGCCCCAGAAATGGGAGAATTTCACAGCGTGTCACATTTCATCAGAATGACATTAGCGAGAGGGCTGCGGGGAGGAGGATCAGAGAACAGAGTTAAAGCGCTCTAAGATGTAAGGGCGCAGCAGCCGCTGCTACAGCTGTGATCACTATCACAGACACGCATCCATGTGCACGGCTCCAGGCAGGCCTACCAAAGAACTGAAGCTTGTTTCCAGGCAGCGTATGAGACTAAATATACTGAAAACGAACAAATGAAAAATAAGACGATGGACACTCACACAGGCAAAAGCAAGTAAGGACCATACTGGCGCCGAGCAGAAGACACTCACAGGCTCACATGCTGCAAAGCTGGTCAGATCTGAACGCCCATTAAGGGTTATTTACATTCACCTTTCCACTGCACAGCAACCCCCAACTCTTTTCAACCATACAGGACTCTCCTGCGTTTACCCATCTAGCCTTAAACACCCAAACAATTTGGATTTGTTGGAAAACATTGCAGCATGCGAACTTTTGACTTCCAGCTGCGGCCCAACAGTATCGCTCCTCAGGATTTATACATGCGGCAGCCTCTATCTCCTGATGCACGAGCCACAATCACTCTGGACCCAGTGGGCAGTGAAGGCGTGCGCTAGCAGCTCACTGCCTCGAAGGACGCCCTGGTTATGGGCTTGGCAGCCAGGCAGCCATTATACGCAGACATGTTTAGCATTTCAGCTTTGACGAGCTTCAGGACCTTGACTGCCCACAGAGGAAATTAAAAGAAAAGAGAAGGGACTCTACTTCACAAAGTGCACACAGGTGTTTTGGATATAATAAATTGTCGGATGAAGCAGGTCTGTAACAGTATCATGGCTGAACTCAAATTAGATACCTTTTAACAATATTTATGCTTTTTTAAAATCTTGTGGTCATCTTGTGCACTGCATCTGCTATTATTATAAAAAATCATCAGCCATTCCACTGCCACATACTACAAGAGACTTCCATCAGAGAAAACATTTCACAGCTGTCTTGATTTTACCATCTTACAGACACTGAAATAAAATCTGATGAGTTCCCCACTGATAAAAACACATTTCTACAAAAACCGCACTTCGGTCCCATGATATCTCCGTTCCTACAAGTGAACGAATCACATCAAAGGAAGAGCAGATTGATGCGTAAGTGGTTTACGGTTCTGAACTTCAAAGCAGTGCCTCGATGCTGTATGAGAAAATGAGGCCATGTTGTCTTCTTTTTATTGACGTTTCGAGGAGCACCTGTGCTAAAGTTCAGACCGGCAGCATGCTTTAACTATTCCACTGGAGCTGGCGTTCTCAACAGGTTTCTCTTCCCTTAACTGCAGACCGATTCATGCAACAGATATTATTACACCAAAGATAAAATGCCAACCGACATGGAGTAAAACACAACAACCGTTCCTGTATTTTACGATTTCCCACAGAAGGCTCACAGCGGAGCTTTCTATAGCCAGATAGCATCTAACCCCCCAAAACTGCTCCAAGGCAAGCACATCAATAAGACTGGTTTGGATTTAAGACGCTGGGCTCCCCCTCACCACTGCGCTCAAAACCAGCACGACAGCTTTTCCCACCCGTAACAAAAAGATACGGACGTTTTCTGTCCTGTGCCAGTTTTTTTTACTAACGTCTAAACTCCAGCATCAGAAAACATTCACTGTTTCTAACGGAAATCCAGGGCTGGCTGCCTGGCCCTTTCCCTAAAAGCTAATTCTCTATTTTGTATGCATCTCACAAGCCAGGTACTGCATACTTGTTAATGTATTAGTCTGCCAGCCTCAATAACACGGGAGACGTGAGCCATTTAACAGGACGGCAGGCTTCATTCTTACACTGACAAGATGCCTTTGGGCAAGCGGGTAACTTCATCAAACCCAAAAGGATTACTTAATGCTTTTCTGACCTACCATGATAAAATTACTTTTTTCTTTCACCAAAATTAGTTTTCAAAATCCCAATTCCTGCAATACCTTTTTTCCCCTTAAAAGTAAACAAATGAAAGATCAAGAGTAACATTTGGACACCTCTGAAGATATCCCTAACCTTACACAGCTTCTCGGTATCCATCCCATCCATTTCAGTCAGTGTATGATGATAACGTACAACAGAAGAAGATAAATCAATTACAAAAAGCTACTTCAACTGAATATTTTTTCCTAAAGATAAAGATTCAGAAAATAAAAGACTGAGGGGCAAAATATAAATACAAACTGACCCAGTAGCAGATCTTAGATGGTGGAATGTGAGTATAAATCCCAGTCCCATGCTGGGATAGTGACGGGTATGGCTGTAAAGTACATGGTGCGGCTGATGAAGAAGAAGACAGCAAAGCAATGCGTTCACAAGCAATTAGTGAAATCAGTGGTGTGAGTGCGCACATATTTGTGTGCGTGTGTGTGTGTGTATGCATGTGTGCGTGTCTATGTGTGTGTATGTGTGCGTGTCTATGTGTATGTGTATGTGTGTATGCATGTGTGTGTGTCTATGTGTATGTGTGTGTGTGTGTGTGTGTGTGTGTGTGTGCGCGTGTGTACGCATGTGTGCGTGTCTATGTGTGTGTGTATGTGTATGCATGTGTGTCTCTATGTGTGTGTGTGTGTGTGTGTGTGTGTATGTGTGTATGTATGTGTGTGTGTGTGTGTGTATGCATGTGTGTGTCTCTATGTGTATGTGTATGTGTGTGTGTATGTGTGCGTGTGTGTGTATGCATGTGTGTGTCTCTATGTGCATGTGTGTATGTGTGTGTCTATGTGTGTGTGTGTGTGTGTGTGTGTGTGTGCATGTGTGCGTGTCTATGTGTGTGTGTGTGTGTGTGCGTGTATGCATGTGTGTGTCTCTATGTGCATGTGTGTGTGTGTATGTGTGCGCGCGCGAGACCCTGCTTGGTCTCTGCATGCCATCTCAGAAGCCAGTCCTGAGAAGATGACACTGAAGATTCCATTCTTAGGTAGACTTTTCAGCAGGTTATTAACAATTCAAATTGGACACATACAAACAGCAATGCCAGAATGTTCCTACATGAGATATGGGTTACAGCATCTTGGGATGTCCAAATAAATAAATATATAATAATATAATAAAGGGAAAAAGAAAGAAGGAAGAGTTAAAAGCAGCAGAGCGTAAAATGCAAGGAATAAATTATTGTTTCCCCACAGACTAGGGGAGATTGTTCCCTACACATTGTGATTAATAGCACTGAGATGCCTTGCCAGCAGGCTCAACCACAGCAAAGGTATTCTAAATGCCGAAAAAGCTCATCTAACTACAACCAGCCCAATAATGAGGTAAAACCTGGATCTGGATGCAATTGGCTTTGGGGTTAAGTAATTGATATGAGTTGCTTTTAAACCAAGTGTGCGAATAGTGGAATATAATCACAGGGGAGTAACTCAGTAATGCAGACAATCTTTAATCTTGAAGCGTTTTGAAAGTGTCACACCACATAATCAGCTCACCCTGGAGATGCATCTAAACAACACTCCCCGAACAACGCGCAACTCTTTTGTTATGTCTCACTTACGAGACGCATTAGTCTTCTTCACGCCGACAATCAAAAATGCCTCTCTCCCTGAAGTTCTAATTACGCCAAAGTTTTTAATGGGGTGGCGGCTACGTTCGGCGCTGCCTCTTTGGTGAGGAATTAATTACATTTTGGAAAGTGATTGAGGGCCACAGCAGGGAAATGGGCCCACCAGTCCTCATCCTACCAATTAATGCAGGATTGCCAAAGTGTAGCTCACACCTTCTCTTCAGTAATTAACTAATGAGGTTTGACTTTCCTTTAAGACAAATCATTAAGTGGCTCCAACCATTCTCTAACATTCAGAAAGGTCACTTAATCACATTCTAATAGAATAGGAGGGCTTCGGTATCCTGGCAGGACTGTGCGCAGTCTGGGAACCATATTTCGCTTTTGATAACTTCAAAATATTTGGTTTAGAAAATGTGAAAATACGAAAATCCCTGTGCTGCACCAATACAGCGACAAATGGCACATTTCAACATAGCTTAAGCACATTAAGCCAAAAATCTTTAGAAGGCAAATATGATCAAGTTAATTAAAAAGCAAAGGAACAGACATTACTTGGGGGATGCCACCGGTCTATGAAAAATGGATGGCTTTTCAATAAACATGTTGAGGAATGTACATTAGATGGAAAGGTGCTTGTAATTCCTGCTACTTTTAAATTCTGCTCCATGTTGCCTTTTTGATACTGAAAACCAATGTTGAGGAGAAGCCAAACAGCAAAAGGGCGAGCACTGGAGGGAGGCTTACTGCTCGGAGATCAATGTGTTGATACATGTTTCACAATTTCTTTCAATATTCTTAATGCGCGTATCCCGGATAACTTCAGCTGATAATGCCAGCCTTCCGAGCAACAGGCTGCAGTTAACATTGATATTTAAGCCTTAGATAAAGAAACGCTTGATCCAGTTCTGATCCATTTTCTTCATCGAGGAGAATCGCCAGCTAACAGATCTGTGCAGCCGTTTAATGACGGACAGAAGACGAATGCTATGTTTGCCTTCAAATTAAGAGTAAGAATTGATATTTTTATGCAAGTTCCTTCAAACATCCCAATAAAGGCCTGAACATTCTTCTGCTTCTTTTTTTGCTGCAAAAAAGGAGAAAATCCTGACTGCTTTTACATTTTCCTGGTTCACTCCACAGAGGAGAGGATTCTGCAGCCACCTCTGGCTGCTATCATCTCCCCGACATTGTGACTGCACCACATGGGACAGCTCTGCACATGTGCGTTTTAGGGTGGTGGCTGGCAGAAGCGATTGAGAATGGAGCATATCCAACGGAAGATCACACAGTATTTTTATCTTATTTTATTTGATTCGGGTCATTTATTCATTTGATTAGGTTTTTTTTTTTTTGCAATGCAAATAGAGAGGTGCTGAACAGGCATGGCCATATAAAAAATGAAAAAACACCCGAGGTCTCTAATCAATTGATCACAAGCATCTGATCTTAAAGTCAGATATCAAACTTTCGTCCCCATAATTCCCTTTAGCTTA
Organism: Anguilla anguilla; assembly: GCF_013347855.1. Lineage (NCBI taxonomy): Eukaryota > Metazoa > Chordata > Actinopteri > Anguilliformes > Anguillidae > Anguilla > Anguilla anguilla. The sequence goes on from NC_049202.1 coordinate 46,316,621, forward strand.
GCAGTGCCAAGCTCCTCTTAGAACCAAAATTTGACACCAGATGTGCACTCTGCATATGGCAGTACTACAGTGGGTTACACTCACGCTCCCTACTGCAACCTCCTCTGATAATTAAGGAGAGTGCAAACGAGTATTTCTGAACCCGGCATCAAGGGAGCATTCAAAACATTTCTGGCAAGGCCTTTAAAATCTCACGTTTGATCCAACAGTAGAGAGGGGACGTTGATTACATTCAGCCCCCTTTGTTCTCCTAATTTACTGCACCTACTCTTGGATCAGGTAACTACAGTGTGAAGCCATTGTCTTTGAGAGGTCTCGTATCTTACAGGCACTTAGCTGTTTTACAACTGAACGATTCCCGTAACAGATTGAACAAAAGGGACGCAGTTTTCAATTTAAAAGTGGCGCTGAGGCATGAATAATGTACTTCCGCAGGTAACGCTGCTCTTCAGCGATGCCATGCTGTACTGCCTGGGCACTCTCCACCAACGGCCTCCAGCTCGTTCAAAGACTATTATAATTCTCCTCCTATCAGATCGAAATACTGCAAAAGCGGGAGGTGTCTCGTAGGATCCTAGAAGTAGGCATGCATCATAATTTATGGTACTGTACCTGATCGCTTAATCTTAATCGAAGTGTTGAAAATCAAAGCCATAAATCGTACAGCCAAGATTCAAGGCACAAAGAACTACAAGGTTTATACTGTTTATGGTGCAAGAAATTGTTCTCATTCTAAATCATGGTGAAGTGCAGCAACACTGCATCAAAATTTCTAAGCAGAACATTAACACCACATACTAAATTGAGTAGGAGACTACTGCAGTGGGAGGAAATAAATGCAAAACTGATCAATGGCCGACACCACACAAAAAGTGGAGGAGAAGTGACGGTGGGGGTGGTCTGTACTTACTGTCTGAGCCTGGAGCTTATAGGAGCCGGCCTCCTCCTGAGCCTTGTAGAGCTGAGCCTGCAGAAAAAAACAAAGCAAATCTTTTCACTGAAGAGTCTGAGAGCACGGGAAGTGTGCGTGCAGGCGTGAGGATGGTAAGACACAGCAAAGCACCCAGTTTAACAGTGGCCAGTGAGCAGTGTCCAGTTCAACAGTGACAGAGCCTGTTCCCACAGGACCCAGGGATCCCCGTTTTGGACTTGGTTCTGTGTAACTTCGGTTCGCAGCGCTAGCAAAAAAACTACAGCTGAAGTGACCCTGAAAGAACAGCTGCCAGGCAGAAGGAATCTTCATAGGAGATGCACTGCAAACACTCTGTAAAGACTACTGGCAGTAAGAGAATCCCTGAATCTATTTTACAGAAATAATATAAATTTTAAGAGTTGTGTCACGCAATTCAGAAACAAAATGGGCTGAAACACAGGTCAAGGCCCCCGTAACTCAATCTACCACACGCACTTCACTACATGAAGCAGGGCCACGCACTTTTGCGAAAAGCAGTGCTCCATTTTAACAACTGCGATAAAATAATCTCATTACTGAGCAGAACTGCCACTAGACCATGTAAGCCGCTCTGTACAACACTGCATTACGTATCCAGGCCTGTATTCTTTTAAGTATTTATACTGAACCTGAGCAGACGCATCTGAGCACATTTCAGCTTTAAAAAATTAAATTGCATCTTCTATTGAAGGGGAGCCCATCGAGGCGTGTTCAGCCTGTTCCTTGCTACTGCTACACAGAACAAGAATATTGAGGTCTGGAGTTCACACAGCATTCAACTCAGAATGACAGAAGCAGTGCGGACAACAGGAGATCATTTTAAACAAATGGGGCTGGGGACCAGTGCTTACACAGACACAAAGACAAGAACGACAATGAGAAAGTACATATTTAACAACAAGAATTCTTATTGGGAAGCTAAATAATTGCCACTCATTGTAAAAAGGGTGCATTCGAAATTAAAGCATTTGCATATTTATGCTTTCAGAAAAAAACCCATGTCTCTCATATTTACTACTATTTCCTCCAAGAATTATGCAAACATTCACATCAGCTTAACAATAAGGACTGAGCAAGTAATGAGCAAACCAATGCGCACAAAAAATGATCAGATCATTTCATAATACAGAGCAAATGGTTCAGCTAATAGCCATCATCAGTGCTCTAATAAATAATAAACAATGTAGACCACTGTGCAGGCATTCAGTGGCAAAAAAGCAAGGAAATCAGCGGGGCAATAATATTTAAAATAATAAAATATTTTGAGCATTAGCGTGATTTGTGTTTTTGGATTACCTTTTTAAAAACTATTTACAACAACAAATACCATAGTTGGAAATAATGGCACTTACCGGCACTATATATGTATACAGCATAAACACACACACACAAAAAAAACACATTTTGGCATTGCACATTTGTACAGACGGCAAGTCATTTAGCACATCAGATGGCATGCTACAATGTTATCAGTGGTGAAAAGAGGAAAAGCAAGGATGTATGAAGACGTTTGTTGCTAGTAAACCAAAGGTGTTAAAACACATTTCAGCAATAGCTGTTATTTCAGTTTCGCCAATCACACCTTTCAAAATTGGAGTTGGGTTTTTTGGCTCACATTTATTCAGGAAAGTCAATCCCACTTTGCACTTGGGGCCTACTTTAACGTTCTTCCATAAAAATGTGCTCACAAGCAATGCCAGTCCTTCACCAAGATGGGACTTATGGGTGGGTGAACTTCCATGGCATTCGAAATAACACACAGCGAGGCCCTCGTTCTGTCTTTACAAGGTGTGCATCTTGAGAAGGTGTGCATTTCATGTAGATATATCTGTTTGCAAAGCTGAAAAAGCAAGGAAGAGAAATTACAGTAGCGCGGTGTACCTACTTGACCCGAGTTATGACAGTATTTTACGACACACGCTGGCATTTCATAACGGCACCTGGCGCTGGACACGGACATTCATTATACTCGGCACTCAAAAATCAATGGAATGGGCTGCTATGCGTTCGAACATTCTCTCACGTAGACTCAAATGTGACCTTATTTTCCTTCCTGCTTTTACAAGGGGTAATACCGCGAGAGCCATTTGTAAGCATATGGCAGATAGGAATAACTGGTATCTAGTGAAGAAAAACTGCTCCTCTGAGAATCATTTTTCCTTCCAGGCCAAACCTTGAAAAACAAATGTACATACATTAAGAACCATGGCCTTGGACTGAGGGGGAAGTGCTTCTCAGGACTCTTGCAGGGAAGCTGTCTGATGGTTCCTCTCAAATTTCATACAATTTGGGCTTCTGAGGTCAAAGTATATAGCAAAAACGGTGCCCCCTATAGGTCATATTGCACTATAAAAGAAGAAGAGGAGTACGTAGAACCCTAGCAAAAACAATAGGGGACGAACCCACCCTTGGTGCTGGGGCCCACAAGAAGCACGGCATTGCTCACTGATAAAAGCCATGTTTGTTCATCAGAAAATGAGATTTTCTATGCCCGAAATTTGCTGATTCAAGCAATGAGACCACACTCCACGTAATACTATACATCTTGTAAAAATCATCTGGAATGGACACTATTCTTACAAGCAGGGAGCACTGTACTGTACATATATACAAGCCACAATACCTACTGCACACTAAAACACAAACGGATAATATATTTTTCAATATCCACGAAGTGACATATGAGTGTCAAGAGGCTTTATCTGGATCCCTCATTTAATAATGAAAATGTCTTGCCCAGGGACAACGCATTTGCAAATTGGTTGTGTTTGGTGGGAAAGAGGTTGGTGACTATCAATTACTTTGTGCTGTTGATATTTTAATTCACCACCAAAGGTACTGGCTGGAGAAAATAGTTTATAATGTTTTGTGGATATATGACTCCCAGGCGATGAAATTAATTGTCATTCTGTTCTGTTGTTAATTGTGTTTGTGTTGTACCCATCGCTTGTGGTTCAAGTGGAACTCCCACTTTCAAATCAAACCATTAATTTGAGTCACAAAGTCTGGAAACATTGTAAGTGATACATGGTCAGGGATGGGTTAGCAGTATCGCTGCCATTCTCAAGCTTGGAGGTCGGCGTTCAGCTTCATTTTTGGGGTTGTGGAAGCATCCTTTCACATGCCTCATTTACTTTACACATAAAGCGTCCCCTTTGTGTTTGCGAGCTCTGAAACAGAAGTAAACAAGATGAAAGGAAAGCAGCGCCTGTTTGAAGTGGGCCTGAAGATCGAGATGGCTGTGGGGGTAAGCACCTCAACAGATTTGGGCCATTGGGTCCAATTTTACTGCCTGTCACCATGAGTGGTAGAAGTGTCTCATCTTTAAAGTGGCACTTCTTTTTTTTTTTTTTGCTGAATATATAAAAACACCTCTACAGTACGTTTGGCCTCATCCATTTCAGGGCTATAGATACTACAGCACTTCTGCACTCAGGGGATGGGCTAGCAAGCTATAACAGCTAATATAGACGCATAATAAGACTTTTGCTCATATATGTATTGTGGGTGTAACAGCTAACATAATCTAGTCGTTTACCAACATACTTAGGTCATTTCTGAGTGCAGCAGGCATAGATACTTTTATCTTTGGGTAATTGTCCCAATGTCTAATTAAATTATCACAAGGTTTTATCAAGCTTCCATTTGACAGTGGATGTTTTTTCTGTTCCATGCCACAGTTATACCCTACATTTTGGTTTAACATATTTTTCCATGCAAGGCTATTTAAAAAAAGCATAATCTGCAAGTGACATTTATGGCCTTACAATAAATACATAGGCATATTACTAGAACAAACAGAATTATTTTAAATGAAAAAAGTACAAGACCTATAATATACATGTAGTACTGTTTGAAATGTTAATGCATTGCAATGCCCTAGAGCCACACTTAGAGAACAATAGTTTTTTTTTTCTAAAGTGACAGGGACATTTGCATCTGTACGATGCGAACAGTTTAAGGCTTATTTTCACAAGTGGGAAGTAGGAATCTCATTGTTTGAGGTTTTGACAGGATGACAGCTGCCTCAAAAATACAACCATATTATCGAAATTTCACAGTATGACACAATTTTTCAAAAGCATTAATTTACAAATGCTTAAAGAGAGTTCTGCTGCAAGTCACTGTGGTCTATTGAAGAACTTATGTAAACTCAGGGACAACTGCTAGAATATACAGCCTGCATAATGAAGCAAATTACTGACAACAGGCACAGTATGTATAGCATGCATATAAGATCACAGAAGTATGCAATGAAAATGATGTAGTTAATATGAGCAATGCACAGCACTGAAATTCTAAAAGGGCACTGCATTTTGAGAATGGTCACTAATATTCGCTAATATTTGTTTCATTACACAAATGATATCGTGCATTAGTCTCCTCTGAATGACATTTAGTGTAATAAAAAGTGTGATGGCCTTTCCCCCTGTAAATGTCGGAAAATCCAAGATGGTCACCATTTTCTATGAGGTGCATTGTTGCCAGTATATTTGAAATTCATAGCACATAATTGGTAATATTGGAAATATGTAAGCCTGACAAGGACAGCAAAGCATACTGTAGCATATTTTCAGCTTACAGAAAACAGACTAAAATAGGTTTGCTGAAGGGGCCCATTGACTCTTTCCATTTCCTGCAGATAATGCATCTTTTCTGTTGACAGGATATGCGCGGTACTTACAGCTGCAGCGTGCAAAGCAGCTGAGTCAACGGCGATCACATCCGCAGCCTCCACAGCATTCAGCTCTGCACCCACAATCCCTACGCATTCGGCAGCTTTCTGCACTTTGGCTGCATTGCAGCCAAATCATTTTTCTACTGATGCAACGCTAATGAGCGGGATTCAGACGCGATACTGCTGGCTGATTCCATCAACAGCCTGCTCTGAAATCAGTATGGTTTCTGTCCAGGAAAAGGGCATCCTGGATTGGCAGAATTGATTGATATGACCCCTCTGCCTTTAGGCAAAGATCTAACAATACATCAACAACATCGGCAGCTGACCCGGAGCCGCCTTAGATGACCCAACATGTCCACAACATTCATCACATCCTTCTCAAAGCTAGGTGGATATCAGCTGCGCTTCGAGTGGCCTCAGAACAAAGATTCTATGAATACAAAACTGATATGTGGCCTCTGACCCAAAGAGCACACATAATAACACAACCAGTATGCCTATAGGCATGAAGGACTGCATTTCTCTTTGCACTAACAGCAGGACGGACAACTACTACAGATCAGCTAACCAAACAAAGTACCAGCATTGGTGAGACAATAACCACAGCGGCTGCCCTAATAAAGAGATTCTTGAATTTCAGTACCTGACTTTAAGTGCAGTAAATTAAAATGAAGCGGCCGCTTACAACTTTTTTTGAACAGTGGCTTTAGTACTATATTTTAAGGGATGCTTTGATGGCATAAGGAAAACACAAATTTAACATATAGAGTAAAAGGATGTTTTCCAGTGAGGAACTAGAGATCCAAGAGGCTACGTGTGGTCAAGGTCAATTCACCACCAAAAAATCAGCCCAATCAACAAAGGCGTTTTCTGTTAAATGAGCGGAAACCAAATTTTTGATGGACGACGGACGGACGGACGACGGACGGGGCATCGACATAATGCCCCTCCTGCCTCCTACGGAGGGCGGGGGCATAAAAATGTTTTGCATTTACTCAGTTACCCTTTGACTGATATTATGTTTTGTCAAAAGATCTGAAACCATTCAGTGTGACAAATATGCAATAATAGAGGAAATAAAGAAGGGGGCAAATACTTTTTCACAGTACTGTATCTTTATAATAATAATTTCCTTATTGTTATTGTTATTCATGCAGAGAACTCTTTCTTATTGCAGCCATAGCAGCAAAAGCAGGTGATTTCTCGCCCTAATGCCGATAACAGCTGCGAAGTCAGTGTGCTTAAATGAAGCTACACCTGCTTTCTCCAGGCATTAAATAATAGGTGCAATCAATTACACTGCAATTATTACATCTAATGGGTCATATGCAGATTTATCATACTCTACCTCATTTTTACAGTTCTACTTTTGGAACTCAAATTACAGACACATTGTTACAAATGTGCAGAAATAATTACACACGTTTTTACAAACGTGCAGAGATAATTACACGCATTGTTACAGATCTGCAGGAATGAGCATTCCCATTTTCACCACCTCACCACATTTCACGACCTCACAAGGTACTTATGCCACCTCAGTAGATCCCAAATTTCTCAGAGCTCCGGGGCCCAGCAAGGCTTTATCTCGCCTTTTATTAGTAATGGAAAGACTGTAGGCATCCTGAATGAAAAATCAAGACTGTCGCTTCACTGATGGCATCCCTCTATCAATTAAGTATCACTTCAAGTGCAACTTAGGCACACATCTACCATGACCAGACCCTAAATAAAATTACAATGGAAGGAAAAAGCCTGCAACTAAATATGAGAAGTGAGAGATGCAGTAGGGGCTGAAAAGCAGTTCAGACACGAAGGTGGAAAAGTGAGTGCACCTGCTAAATTGACGTATGCGTTCCAACTCTGAAGAAACTGTAGGGAGATAATGTCAGGAGCAGGGTTTATATTTCACATGCAGGGATTTCCTCCTGCAGGAATGGGCTTTTCATATACCGATGCTGTGCAATACAGTTTCTCAACCATCAAAAAGCAGCATGTGGGAGAAAACAAAATCTGTGGAAAGCAGAATTACACAGAATAAGAGATGCGATGGGTGAAAGACATGCCTGTGAGGGATTTATAAAAACAAGCGGATTTAAAGCGACTTTACACAGTGTTACAGCACAGTAAGAGATTGTATTTTATTCAATAACACATGGCAGATTTAACACTTTCTGCAGAATTGGAATGCATTTCGAATAAACATGCAGTTGTTCTTGTTTTTTTTTTGGTTTGTGTTTACATTCTGCGTATACCTAAAAATGTATGCTAAAACTTTATCAAAAAAATAAAGCACACAATTGCTGTTGAACAGCTGAAAAGTTTTTGAAGTCTCACTTTTGACCCCTCCCAAGAAAAAAGTATTGTCTTTCTATCTCTTCCACTGGGCATTTTTATTACCCAGCCAGACTCTTCTGTATGATACCTGACACCTTGTCTTCCGAAAGGTGGGAACCCTCCTCTGACCTCTGAGGAAGACTAATCTAAAGTCCTGTGACATCAGATGTGATGAGAGGGACTTCCTGCCCAAAGAGATTCAGCACTTATTGATCAGGCGGTACCCTATGCCTTCTTCCTGCCTCCCATTCCTCCAAGCCTAACGCTTGTGATGAGATGTAAAACTACCTTGGTGCCAGTGTCTCCACCCCCTACACAGTAACTCTTACAGTTGGGCACAAGTCAAATAATGGATCTTTTGTTGAGGTAGGTCCCATAATTGGCTGGGACAGACCAGGCCACACAAGAGACTCGTTACCTGGGCCAAGAAGAGGAATCTATAATGTAGTCAGCATAGACTGCGCCTGCCAGACAACTTGTGCCTTTGTACAACGCGTCTGCCTTGCAGTTGTGTGGGGGGAGGGAGGGCAGCGAGCACTGCTCCTCCTCTTTGGCTGCTGTCAGACTGGTCCTGCTGTCTCGTACGGCTGGAAGGCCTTCAGGACTCTTCAGCAAAGGCTCTCACAGCTGAGGATGATGGGTAATTAGGCCAGCTGTTGCCGATTGCCTTCAACAGGTATATTTATATATGGAATATCCTTCCGGAGTCTGTCCACATGTTCAGTTTTGTCCCAGCTCTCAGAGCAGGCGAAAGGCCTAATGATCTCTAAGCCGGGATATTGCTACAGCTGTCTTGTTTGGGCCTAGTTTTCTTTTTGCTTTGTCACACTACAGTCAAAGGAGCCACTTGCCTGCCTTTTTGCTTACCCAATCACCACCCAGCAAGGTGACCGCACCTGTCACCATGTCGCAGTGTCCCCACGTGCAAACCAGCAAGGATGAGTCACGCCAGTCTGCACCTGAACAGCCAGGCTAATGAACAGTGAGGGAAGGAGACTGATCTTACCTCCATCTCAGAGCTGTGGGCCTGGGCCTTCTGCAGCAGGTCCTCGGCCTCCCTCACGCGGCGGGTCAGCTGGGGGGAGTACTCGCTGGCGGCCAGCTCGTTGTCGTACGATTCGAGGATGGCCCTCATCCCGTCGCGCTCCTGGGAAGAGAACACAGCGGGTTACCTGAGAGGAAGGAGCCCCAGTCTGAGAGCACCAGCCCCCTTTCACACACGCAGCAAGAACAAACCCACACTATTAACATTCCATTACCTCACATGATAAATATGCATCTAGCATATCTAGGAATGGAGGTCGGTTTTAAAATCTGTTTTTTTTTTCAAGACTTACTACGGTGTTAATGTGCCATATTTTGTTCAAGATTAAATTATGGCCAGTTCTACACCGTTTACATTTTGTTAATAAATAAAAAGCATTTTTATATTCTGCATTTCCTTTTTGCTGCACCAAGAATATACCGAACCGTTAAGTCAAAACCGAGATTTACTTAGCTTAGCTAACCAAGATTGGGTAGTGGGTAGTGAACCACTGGTGCTGATGGACACATCTGAGAATTCAAGCTTTTTTAAAGCATTCTGAATGGTCTTCAGATTGCTAAATAGGAAGTAAGTTTCACATCTCAAGCAGAACTGATACACTTTCACATCTGAGAAAACGTAAAAGAAAGAACAATATCTGGTATTTATAGGGGCATGAACTGTACTCCAACGCTGTACCAGGAGAATTACATTAAAGGAGAATTTACCCAAATTTTATGGAAGTATGAAAGTATAAGCCTGCATATGTTTTAGTAGAAAAATTAATTATTCAAACCAAAAAAACAAAAAGACAAATTTCTCAACAACTTTCAGTTCATCTTAGTGAAACTATAATCTCCCATAATTTCTCTCATTCTCCCGCACAGCAATATAAAATCCATGTGCTGCAGCAAGGGGAAATGAGGTAGCGGGAACAGAGAATAATGGATACTTTTTGTCTTGGGTAAATGTAGCAAACATTGCTGTTGTGATTGCAATGTAAAGTACTAAACACATCCATAAGAACCCTGCACACACGCCCTGAGACGGCACATTAGAGCAAACGCCATACCAATGGCTATATGCACATTTTCCCTTCTCTTGCCTGCCTTGCCTTCCTAAATGACCCACTTAATTTGCACAATGAGATGCCAATTGCCACAACAATGCTTCTAGTGATTTTTTTTGATTATGTACGCCTCAATTACCATTATAGGACACAGCCTCCAAAAATTAGTCAGGAAACATATTTTGTTGTCAAATAACACTGAAGCTGATGATTGGGCCACCAATTAAAATGACGTGGTGATAAAGGTGTTACACGGCGGTGTTACACCCCGGGGAGGGAGATGCGGCAGTTCCGGGTGCACACCGTTTGCCGCATGAGAGAGACAGAGTGCACCCACACTTACACCAAGTCAAATAAAAACACCTTCACCCTTCCCCCTCATATGCTCCAGGAAAAAACAACAAACTAAAACAACAAAGACACAAGAAAGTCAAATCCAGCTACAGCTTTTCAGCTCGCCGCTGGTCTCAGCTGACCAACTTTTCAGCTGTTTCTATGTCGTTCAGTGCGCTGACAAACAAAACTCGCTCTCTAGGTGTGTACCCCTAGTCTCGGCCCTGAGGAGAGCAGCACACCTTTAAGAACCTGAGCTGATTAGTTAACGCAGCCCAGGTGCACGTGCTCTCTCCACCAGTTGGCGTGGCCGAGAAAAATCTGCTTCTCCAGTGGACCAAATATCACAAAAGGTATTTATTCAAATGGAAAAAAAATTACTAAAATCACACGCACAGCTGAAATGTATGGCTTACAGCAATATAGGAGTAATGTACATGCACTATATACTTAACTCTAGCGATAGATGTACTCTAGCTCAATTCATCATGCTCATCAATTTAGAGGAAGGGATGCTTCTCTTGGCCACTACCTTTCAATCAATTCATAAATTGAATGACAAGTGAGAATGTTATTCATGCAATGTATCTTAATCTGCTCAAAAACCTGTCAGTCACACAGGAATATGCCAAATCCAGTGACGATTCAGATGAATGACTTTGTGATACTTCAAATTCATGGTATAGAATAAAATAGGACCCTTAATGATAAAGATAAAATACCTTATGACTATAAACAGCTGTTTTTCTCTAAGAAAAAACATATAGGTATTATACTCCACACCATAATTGCATGATACATACTTTCTCAGAGAAAAGAGGTTATTTATTGAGTGTGTGCATGCATGCGTGCGCACATACAAGAAAAAAATTAAATTTGCTCTGGTTTTTACAGTTCTATTTTACCTTTGAACATCAAGACAATTATATTAACAATCGAGTGCCTCTGTACTGGTGACTGGTGGTAAATATCTGATTTTAAGTGAATTAAACCAAAAATGTCTATCCTACCCATTTTAAACTGAACAGATCAATATAGCTTTTGGGACCATTATCTTGGTAACACAGAAGTAAAAGATAAGAATCATTTACTGATTGAAGTCTAATGATCCATGAGAACACTTTTCTCAGCCTTCATTCTTAACCCCTGCACAAATCATGAAATCAATTTTTAATCAATCTGTTTCAACTAATTGTCCTCAAGTCCAGGTGCCTGCAAGACACACAGATTAAGATATCTGGGATTACAGATATGAAATGTAACTAAAAATTTCATACATAATGAATAATGGATTAGGCAGTGGTGACCATCAAACGTTATCTTTACTTTTTTAATGGATATAATTAAGCTTACTGAATTTACCCAAAACGAAATCTGTTTTCAGATTGCCTTTTAAATAACAACAGGTTGAGTAAATTAGCAGGGCAAACTGAATCTGGCTTTTGAACCATGTGAACCTTCTTACAGACCAGACTGCCAGCATTAGTATCAGCAACTCCTACTCTCATGTCAGACCACAAATAAACCAGTTTCTCTGTGATGTTATACTTGTTATAACTGGAGAGTAGACAAACGTGACCTGTCTCTAAAAATACCTTTTAATAGTTAATTTCCTGTTATGTAACACTATGATTAGCAGAAATATAAGCATTCTGATGCAACAAATGAAGATGAAAGGAAGAGACAACAAAGAGTCTATCCTGAAGTATTTGGAGTTTTTTTTCCCCTCCATAATTCCCCAACGAGTGAGCATGCTACCCCAAAGGGTGCTGACTATGGTCTTCTCCGTTTGTTTTATTTTACCAATTAAACCAAACTGCAATAACACAATACAGACAGAGGACTTGGAATCATGCGTGTTAAAGAAATATAAAGCATTGGAAAACATGGGAACATGGGAAAAGGAAAATGCCTTCCCACATAGAACATGGTAGTGAGAAGACTGCATCAAAATTCAACGAAATATTTAAATTTAACACCATTCCAGAAGAGTTCTAACTCAGCGCCTATTTAGCCACAGGCCTCCATCGGTTGGGCACAAACTGCTGCTTTCATTCTCCATTACACTGGGATGTCTTTTAATGACCCATTAGGAACACCTGAAGTCTTTTTTTACGGCCGTGGCCCGCGCACAAAAGCTTTATGCTGCAGCGTTACAGACTGAGCACTGAGTGACGGGCATAAAAGCCCAATGAAGCGGGATGTCTGGCCTCCGCGCGGCCAGCCGAGGACTCGGGCGATGGATAACGGGCCGTCATTAGCGCCATTAGCACACTTCAGCTTTCTCAAGCCAAAGAACACACTCTTCAGGCACTGGGCATAAAGGGGCTATTCAGAGCCACACAACGAAAACATGCTGTTAGCCAGCTATGCAATCACGGAGACCAAAGCCTATTACATACAAAACTTTTCAGATTTGATTAAAAGTCCAATTCTAACTTAAAAAGAGGGGTCAGCTTTATACCACAGTGGCACAAGGCCAATAGAAACACTGCTTTTCAAGCTCCAAGGTTCCAATCAGAGGAAAAATAACAGAAAAAAAAGTATAACCGAATCACCTTCGGGTTAGAAATAACCAATCCCGCAACAATATTAATCTCAAATTTTACAAAAGCAAAACTCTAAAAACCACACTACTCATTGTAGTGTTATCGTCATTTAAAGCAAGTACTTTTAAAACATCAAAAAACACAATGTTCTTCACAGTTTTTGTCAGTACAGAAAAAGCATATGGCAATTTCAATGCTGGACATTGAAACTGTTCTGCATTTAGAAGTCAACAAAATGAGAATTAAAACTGTAACCATTAACACAGCTGATCTACAGAGGCATGCTGAGACCTCTGAAATATGAACTTATGAAGCACGTTCCAGAAAGAGTCCCCCCATAAAATAGCCACAATAATTCATAATTTTACAGACAAAATAATGACAGTAAGTTCAGTTCCTTTCTGCAGATGACCAATGTGCACACATTTTTTACATTTCATTTTGAGATTGATTTCACGTGGAATTATCATTTTTATTTTCTCTAAAACATCAAGTAAACATCAGTATAACAAACCTCTAGTGCCAGCTGTTGCACTTTGCCAAACACAAATAACAAACTTCAGACCGCCAGACACCGTAAAAGGTGTGTCACTGACATCACTCCCCCAATTCACCCCCAAGCAGCCCTAAGGAAAAGCAGTCAAATGTCACTGCTCAAATCAACAGCGGCACGGTCCTATTAATGTCACCGCTTGTTTACTCGCTATTTTAACCCCTGCAATACACGTCAATAGCATGTCACCGTAATCATTAGTTCACTGGGTTAACCTATGTTTCTGTTTTCCCTTTTAATTATGGGCTCATTTTTTTCTACGCACCGCACACACCAGAGTGGATTATTGCCTTTGTTATGACACTATCAGTGAGAATTCCCAGAGGAAGTTGGATCAATCTAGTAGAACAGCTCATTTATTTCTGGAGTGTCCTTCCATTCCACTGTCCCTTTGGCGGCAGTTAAAGCACATATTTGCATATTCCATTTGCGAACCAGAATTACTCAATTAGCTTCTCTTTGTCTCAGTGTCCCTCTCCATGTGCCCGTGTGAATGACAGCACATCATTAACACCAATGGGGAGGCTGGACTGGAAGTGGACTTTGGCACCAGGCTGCTGGAAGCCCAGGAGAGGCAGGGATATATATATATATATATATATGTATATATATATATATATATATATATATATATATATGTGTGTGTGTGTGTGTGTATATATATATTTTTTTTTTTATAGCCAACTGGACTTGCATAACGGCATTGTGTGACTGAGAATTAAACTGATAATCTTCAAGGGAGTAGACCCTCAGTATCCATCCAATCAAAAATAGTGAGGAAGGTATTTTGTACAGTAAATAATAAATATGTGCGTTATTTGGTGCATTACTCTTAAAAGGGTAATTTGTTGCAAAAGGAATGTTGTCGGCATATCATCAAAGATAAAAAAGAACGTTTGAACAAGAAGATGAAGCCTAATGGCTCACTTACAGACATGACCTGACAGATCAGTGGAAAAACCCTCACATATTATAGAACACACATTCTTTTTATGGTTCTTGATTCTTTTCATAAAGAGAATAGGGCACAGTTACCACAGAAAATCAATCCAAATGAAGCTCTAACAAATCCCTACTTTATTTCCCCATTGGAAACAATACTGTATAAAGGTTTGCAATGAAATCAGATTGAAATTGAATCATTGAAATTGATAGAAACTGTGCACTAGTAAATGCTACTGCTACCAGTTACACACTGGCTTACCACTGTTGCTTCCACAGCCAGCATCAAAATAAGATGCAAATCATGACTTGGAGTGGTGGCAAATTCAACAATATTGCTTTGCGCTTTCATGACACTCCAACGAATGAGGGGGAAGGAACACAACGAATCCAACAGCTCAGTTAAGTATTCATTGTCCAGTACTTCTAGGTTTTTAAAAATAGTTGTAAAAATGTTGCTGCATATTTGAAGAGGCAGTTTGAACCCGAGCACCTGCAAAACTAGGGTAATGTAGCTCCTTCTGTGGCACAGAACAACAAAATATAAATCAAGACAGGTGGTTCCACAAGCCATCATAACTGGCATAGAAAATACCTACTGACTGGCCAAAGTATCTCCCAACTCCACAATAGCAGCAATTTAAACAAACCAATAGCCACTCGAAATAGTCATTCAGCGTGACTGAAGTCAGACTCAGTGGTCATCCTGATGTCATGTGGAAGTATGGAACTTTATATTACCCCTGATAGCTGTGGAACAAAATGTGAAATAAACTGGACATCACTAATAAAAGGGAACAGAACAGCAGCCACAGACATTTTCCTTTGGCGCTAGTCTTAAAATATAGAAACAACTATCACACATCAAGGAACAAAAATATGAGATTGCGCACATTAAGTAAGAGCCTTTGCTACAAAGCAGTTAGCGTGTTCACCAAAAGCTACCATCAACCATCAAATAAACAAATCAAGCTGAACTAAGCACCTTGCAGGAGACCACATGCGGGTCCTCGACTACAAAACAATCAACAGCACACGCCAGTCCCATTTCCAACCTAAATGTATGATCGTTCAACAAGGGAAAAAAGTGGGATTTGCCTTTCGCACGGAGCGAAAAAAAAAAACCTTATCAGCAGCTTAAAATATGCAAAGCACTGCCGCAAATTTTCAATTTCAGCTACACGTGTAAACTGCTTATGCTGCCATATTGTACAAGGCTTTCTAATAACCAACGGTACGCTGAAATTCCCCGTGCTTTATCACACAGATGGAAAAAGAGAGGCATTGTAGAGAAACACTGTGTATGTTCAGTTTGATACATTCTCAAATTGCTCATCTTATTATACCGCGCGGGTCTCTATTATTATAATACATGGGAGCTGTCACCCTCCTCGTCTTCTCTGGCACCGCCGCCGCATTAGCATGTAAATAGCGAGCGGATCCAAGGGTCTGACAGGGAGGTACATCCCTTTAATTAACTCTAATCCGCTTTTAACCTGCAATGCAATCTGTTTTCACAGTCAGCTACATGCAGCTCCGCAGACCTTTCACAGAGACTTAAAACTCTCATGCCAGGTGGAAACTTCCAAAAAAAAAAAAAGAGACCACTTTAGGTGCATCGAGGTTCTGTGGAACAGGAAGCTCTCGGGAGCCTGTAGACTGCATGTGTGTACCGTGTACGACGGAAGGGTAGAAGTGCTGGTGCACTAGAAGCAGAAGTGGGTGGTCACAATGAAGAGTTGAGAACAGAAACACTTAAAAGTAATGAGCGTTCTTCAACTCCAGCGTGAAATTGTTTACTCAAGGATCTCCAATTCTGGCCACTCAACCTTTAACAACATGCACCAATCACAGTCAAATATCGCACCATAGAAAGCACTGCTGTATTTTAGTATCTGCTGCTTGTTAGCTTACAGCATATTTCATTCACATCTGCCAACACAAAACCAGGGAATTCTAAACAGTAAAAAACTAACTGTATGTTTAGTACCGATAAATCTACAAACCATGAGTGCTTAAAGAAATGCTCAAGGCCCTGGCCAACATATAAATCAGGGCTGCCCAACCCTATTCCCATAGATCTGCCATCCTGTAGGTTTCCACTCCAACACTAATTTGGAGGGGAAACCTACAGGACTCTACTATTTAGCAGCTTAACAAGATCTCTAACTGTCCCATGAGTTGTGCTTTTTTAAGGCTGGAGTGAAAACGAACAGGATGATATTTCTCCAGAAACAGAGTTGGACAGCCCTGATCTAAATAAAGGTAGTTTAACTGTTTTGGCAAAATGCTTATTTAAAATGCATCTTGTATTTCAGAAATTCAAATGGCACAGGGTCAGTTTTAAGTCACTCAAAGTGGTGAAACAACAAACAACAATAACAACAAATAATTTCCGCAGTCATATAACAGGCTACTTATTACACCCACGTCCCTTAAAATACCTGCCAACAGCCAATCCTTTGCAGGAGTTACACTTGATGCCCAGCAGGTTTTTCCCTTTAAGAGGTCACAAAAGTGTGTGTGTGTTTTCTGTGTCTATTTTTGCCACTCCAAAAAGCGCCACTCATGTGATAGTTAAACATGAATGAATTTCAGACCAAGGTTATCTTAATAAAAATCTCAGAATTTACGTCAGATAAAAGTTTCATTCTGTTTCCATTATTTCTCCACAAAATTGCTTTAAGGTCAATTCCACCAGCTCTTTAGAAGATAATGGTGTTTCCATCAGGTCCACACTACCTTTAAAAAATAATTCTGATTGTTTGAAAAAGCAGGAGTGTGAAACAAGTTTAAACACTGCCATGTCTTACTTTGTGGACTCCACAATATTATCCATTGCAACATTACTGGGGGCAAATATTCATGGCTACTTAAATATGCATTAAGCAGTAGGACAGCTTACTTATACTGAAACGCATAGCAGCAGAATGCAGATCTATGACAGAAGAAAACATTTTTCAATGTGACAGTTCATGTGGTCTTTCTAAGTAAGACACAAATAAGTACCCTTCACATGTGATTTGTAGATGCTTATACAAGTACTGTAACTAGAAAATACATTGTGTCACTCAGGTAAAGCTCAATAAATCATGTTGCTTTACAGATGCATGATCGTAAGAGATTTGTGATCCCTGTCAGAAGAATGAACAGTGCTCAGTTTAAATGAGCCTTCAGTCCAGTATGTTCACAGCAGACTTTGACTTCAGGAGCAACAGCACGCCACACTACTGTAAGACCAAACCAGGAGGAAACCGATTCCACCAAAAAGGGAGGGCAGACACACGTCCAGCACAGTCCACCAAAAAGCGCGGGGGGGGGACGTCACGCTTGATGACCACAGAGTTACTTCCAGTTAGCGAGAGATAACAGCGCTCAGTTTCAATGAAAGCCTGCAATGGCTGAACACGGCCTTGTGCTGGAAGAATGTGTTGGCGCCACTTCAGTTTGCACCGTAAGATCCAACAGGTATCCAACGGCCTCAGTGCGTCTCACGTCGCTGCACACAACATAAACATACTCCTTCATCCCCGCGCTTCTCATCTGTGTTTCGGGATAACTAAAATGCTGCCAGTTATTCCTGTTCTTCATTCCTGTCCAACATTTTTCAAAGCTGCAAAGAAAATGCAGTTTCCATTACTCCTTATCGTTCACAATTCAAATCCCCCGGACCTCAGTCAACTGAGAAATGAGGGGAAAAAAGTATGTATTCTGAACGGGTGGTAATATCCGGAGAACTCAAACCAGAATGAAATCAATCGGATAAATCAGCGCAGTTAAAGGGAAGAACGCTGCAGAGTATCCCAAAGGTAAAAAGAGGGAATAATTAAAATGGCTGCATCACCCCGGCTCCCCACGAAGCGGCCGTATCGCTTTTCTATAAAGCGGGGACGGAGCCTGTAAATGATCCGCCTCCTCCTGCCGTGCGGGAAACCCCGCAGACGGGAATCAAACTCCATTCCGCACCTCGCCTGCTCGCTGCTTTCCTCCTGCCATTAGTCCACCGGCCGGCCCTCGCCTCCCGCCTGGCCATCGACTGCCCGCGCTCCGCGCGACGTGGCGCCCGTTAATCCTGCAGCCCGAGGTCAGCGCTGCGGGGACCCCACTGCCCCCCCCCACGACCCTCCCCCCCCCCACCCCCACACCCACCACGGAAAGACACAAACATTTCTGCGGCCCGGAAGATTAGAGCCGTCAGAACACGAGAGGCATCCAGCACAGCGTTCCCCTCAGAGATTTACATTTTTAAAAAATCAACACGTTTAATTAGAGGGGAATGGGCTTAAGTCAGGGGGTGAAGGTGTGTATAATTGTTTTGTTTTTTCTCAATTATATCCTTCAACAACTCGATGCCTCCGCAGAAGCTTTAATTGCAGATAGTAATTAAAGCGTTGCTGCCGCAATCAGGACCTTTTTCGCGAAGGAAGCCATTAAGGTCTGCTGAAGCATAATTGGGGGGAAGATGCGCGCACCCTCGATGCAACCTGTTTAAAAGAACAGATTTCCTGCCAGACAGAACATCCATCACCAGCCTGATGGCTGGAACACGTCCTTTTCATAGCAGCCAAAACATTAGTCACTCAGTGACAAAATATTGGGCCTACCACTTTTCCAAAAGGCCTCAGAAATGGAAAAAGAACATGATGGTGAAGTTTGACTCAAAATATGAGTTTGGGGGGGGGGGGGGAGGTGAGCCGTAAAAACCGACTATTTGTCAGGGATCGGTCCTCAATACAACATCTCTGCTTGTAAAAAAACATCATAATTCACAGGAGAAAGCAGGCTACAGTCACTGAAAACTCCCACAGGCCACTGAACTCCAGACTTTGTGTGATAGTCAGAGCCTCCCACATTTGCTTGACCAGTTGACAACAGAAAGGTCGATTGGCGCTGCCTACGTTGGAGACGGTTCACGGCACGGGAGGGAAAAAACATCTCCCTGAAGTCAGATGATTGACTGTGCCTGTGACTCCTGACAGTGAAATTGATTTGGAGAGAGGAACAGGTGATGCACTTTGGTTCTGAACTCTATCACAGTTTGGAATAACAAAAAGAATGAGACAAAATAAAAACATTCTTCATTCCCACAGCCCATAAAAAGGCGCAGCAGGATGGCGCACGCTGTCTCCTAGATATCTTAAGTTAAAATTACAGATTTGTAAACACCTCACAGCTAGACCAATGAGGGTTTGTAGCTGGAGGGGAAGGCACCGCGTGTTTTCCCTTGGCTGGTGTGATTCAAAACCGGAGATGTTAGTTATTTTTCCTCTGTTCGTAAGAACAGGGCACAATTATACTTAAGAATGCACTGGTTCCGTTGCCACGAGTCAGATATGAAGGCGTTGCTTCATATCCCGCTTAAAACTGGCCTGAAACGGACCAGTAACATTCTTGTTACTCTCCGTTCGTAAACAGGGTTATGTTGTCATCAGAGATATATGACTTGTCGCCGGACTGTCAATATTCCAATGGGAGCATCAGAATACTCACAAATGCGCGGAACAACACATCAAATATATCCATGACCACAGCAAGTAAGCGTAACAGTTACTAGGTTTTACTCTCATAATAATAAGACTCCAAATGAAATTATAATTTAAAATTTGGTTTTAACTATACGTGGAACTTGGAGTGGTTACACTCGACTCTATCTTGTGCCATCATTCCTCAATATATGCTCCCGGGTTTAGCACTATTGTTAAATCTCAGTTCGGTGAAGCCCCCAGAGGGTAGGAGGCTGACCACCATAATACATGCCTTCCTTTGTGCATAGATAGTTATGAGCCCAGGACAGTGTGCATCTATCGGGCTCCTTAAGGCGAATTTGACAAGAACCGGCGTATAACGCCCATGGGTCCTCTTAAGCCAAAACACCAGAACCAATACAACACCAATCCCGTTAGCGGGCAGATCGTGGTCGCCTATCTAACTTGAAGACCTCACTAAAGACGTTCGCTGTACTAGACCCCTGATCAGTAGGTCCTAGTCATAATTGTCCCCCTGAGTATTTAATCGGAATTTCGGCTGAAAAGAAGATAAAATGGATTAGAGTCATGAAGACCACGCAAGTTAAAAATAAGAAGAATTTATTTAACAGGCAGGTAGGTCATTAGCTTCAAATTCACAATCAATTTAAAATATGGAAGGTTTTAAAACATAAATATAGAGTAAAAATTCTTACCCAGCCTGTTCAGCTACACACAGAACACAGAGTAGGCTATGTGCAGTGTGGGAAGTCGATTACGATCTTCCTCGATTGCTTTGTCTCCCTTCCTTTTAAGCCAAATCCCGCGTTTGGTCTAGGCGGCATTGCCATAAATTAACCTGGCCGAATCAAATCTGGAATTTCGGCCCCCACCATTTGGAGGCTGCTGTTAAAACAATTAGTGGGGAAATTGGGAAAAGGAGATGATTACCAGAGAGGACATTCCATTGTGATAATTTTTCCCTGAGTTTCTGAAACTATGTTTTATTAAATTTTATTTGGTATGAAACATATTTCGTTCAATTTCTTGAATTTCCCTGAATACGTCCATACCAAACATGTCAAGGGGATGTAATATTATGGTGCAGTTGTCATGAAAATACCCTTTTGTTGAACCATTTTACATGCAATCCATGCTATTACTACATAAGGCATAATACAGTAATATAATGAAAACATGTGCAAGGTTTGTAAGGTTTAACGGGGTTTTTGAATATGATAAACAGATGGTTTAGAGTCCAGATCCAGAAAAGAAATAAAAAGTGTAATGGCAGAGGGGCCCACATAAGGGCACTGTGGTACTGTACCGCGCAGTTGCCCCACCATTTGGCCAGAGGCCTGATGATCTTTTCACCCTTAATGGTCCCAACACACACACACCCACAACCCTAGAAAAAGAGACTAGTTCCCCTTATCTTAATTGTGTCCAGATGGAAACATTCCAGAGAGCCAATGGCTTGCTCACACAACTATAAAAAACCAGTCCAGTTCCCCTTATCTCAGTCTTGCCCAGAGGGTAACAGTCCAGAGAGCCAAATGGCCTGCTCATCCAGAGGAAGTCCGAGTAACCTATTGTTTTATCACAAGGCTCTCGGGTCCTTTGAAGTACAGGATGAGTCCCAGCGTGCAGGCTCGTTCAAATGCCAGCCTTTTCTGGGTCCCAGTTTGACTCCCCTCTTACAGATTTATTTCTAACACTGCTTGAGATGTGCACACAGAGCTCTGGTCCAAGATGTAAAATGTTTAACTTCCATTCCTTCATGGCAATTTCACATTAATGGTAATGCAAGACATTCAAATAAAATCAAGACGTTCCAGTTCTCCAACTTCCTGCTGTACAGCACTGACAGTGGACTCTCTTCACACAATGTGCGTTCCCCACTGTGTAAGTCAACAGGCTGAACACTCAATATTCAGAGCAGGGGAGATGATTCAGTAAAGGTGGGCACAAAAACATATGTGCACAAATAATGATATCACAATGCACTTAACAGGCTGGCTGTATAATAAGCTCTCAATGCAGGTCTCTGGCTCTGCACAGGACCATCCATATCTGCAGAGAGGTGTCTGAGCCAAGAAAGAACCCATGAACAATGAATGAATCCAATGACGGTTTGGAGTAGGTTCCTCTAAAAAGGCACATGTATCATATTACCTTCTCAACCTTTGCCAAAGAGTTTACACTTCAAACAGGTCACCTGCTTCAAAATCACAAGTCACTGCTGCGTTGCAGATCTGATTTGTGGACATAAAGCTGAAATAACTATGACAATCACGGGGATAGTAAAGCAAAGTAAAGACAGCCACAAACATTAAACTACCCCAATGCAACAGGCCATTTAACCCATGTCACATGGAGAACTCAGAAACCATCTAAACCACAACCAAACAAAACTATGGCACTCTTTGACCAATAGTGCTGGCCTTTTTCAGCAAAAAATTGAAATGCGTGGCTATAAATCAGCCAGTCTATAGTAAAACTAGTACATCTCAGCTTGAAATCAATGTCCTACTGAAATTAGTTTTACAGCTTCCATTGAGAGGATGAATGTTACTTACCTTGAAAGGAATAGACTTAAACAAACGCTCTATAAGAGGACTCATTTTCATTAAGATTTACATAGCAGGAACAGGAAATGGCTTGCTCGACAGCATGATTCTGGTGAACTAGATTTCATTGCTGCAAAGGTCTTTAGCAAAAAAATTATAACTCGAGTTTTGGACATGTTAATCAGATTACATATTATAGGCAGCCATAGTAATTCCAAAGACAGAGTCTTTAAAACTCAAGCCTAATACAGACAGTGAGATCATGCAAACCTACAGAGATGAAAAATAAAACTCTGAGAACGTCTGAGAATCTGTGACTATAGAAAGGTGTTGTGGAACAACATTGAGTGGGAGGTGTTGCTGGCACTGCGGCAGCCTTGAGAAACGAGAGCTCAGACACCAGAAGCCAGAACCGCTCGGGAGAGCAGGAGCGTTACTTCTCTGTCTAAGGCGTGCCGTGCGAAGGCCTGCACCGCTGATTCCATCTATCCCCACCCTTCTGACTTCCGCCTACGCTCCCAAAAACCAGGCAGCTTCCTCCTTACGGCCAGCCAATCGCAGACCCCACGGCAAGGCCGCTTCCGTCCTGCGGGACGAGCGTGCGACGCGATGCGACAGGAACGGAGCGCGCGTAGCGGCGGCGGTGGTGACGGGGTGGGGGCCCACCTTGGTGAGGAGCAGGACCCTCTTCTGCAGGCGGCGGACCAGGCCGTCCTGCTGCTCCCTCTTCTTCTGCTCCTCCAGGACCTTGGAGCGCAGCTGCAGCAGCTCGTCCTGCAGCTGAGCGCGGGCCTTCTCCAGAGCGCGGGCGCTGCGGGGGCAGAAAGGGGCGCGGTGAGAGGAGCGCACAGCTGCACGCGCTCGGGCGCCACGCTCACAGGGCGCCCGCGAGGACTGCGCGCGGGGGGGGGGGGGGGGGTACTGAACGCTTTACGCTCTGCAGTTCATGAGTCAAACTGTAATTCAAGCCAGGCAATCAGAGTTATGATTTGGTAGATTCTACATTTCATTTATTTCTATGAGTGAAGCCATCTAGCCAAAGCTAAAAAAAAAAAAATGCAATAAAAATGAATTACTGTAAACAAAATGAACCCCTTTAATCTGGCAGCTAGAAGGCCTGCACTCTGCTATGAGATAGGTAGCTGATTTCCTGCAGAAAAAGATTCCAATAAATTCAAAATGGGGGCCAGATCAGCAGATTATGACTCTGGATGAGGCTAACACAGTGACTAATAAAGACATTTGGTACAATCAGTGTAGAGCACTAACAGACTTTTACTAATGCAGTGTAAAGAAGGTAAATCCATAGCAATGTAGCACTCATTTGAATTCAACAAAAGGTAGAGAATGAAATGTTCAAATAGGCCTACATTCCAATTTAAACAAGAGGAGGCCTTTAAAGGCCTTTACAAAATTAAAATGTAAAAGTTGAATAAAAGTATGATATGCACAGCATACTGGAATCGGAGGAGGATTTTCAAATGTAACATTTTAAAAATCAGCACCCAAAATATACACAAAAGACACAAAGGTCATGTTGATGTGTAAACATCCTCACACAAAAACATGTTTATATGACATTGTTTGTCATATAAATCAATTTTGAACTAGATACCGTGAAAGTTGCATTATCAAAAATAAACATGCACACGATCAGCAAATTAATGAGCAATTCTTTATAAATACATTCAGGGTTTCCCCCAGAAAAGTTGTTAGGCCCGGTGGCAAGTATCTTTTGACGGGGGCTGGCGGCCAAGTGTCTTTTTTGACGGGGGCCCGGCGCGGGCCAGCGACAGACTGATGGCAGCATTAAGGTAGGGCCCTATAGTTTCTGTGATAACAGAATCACAGACGTCATCGCGGAATTGCAATACACTGGCGGAAAACCGTGACATTTTAGAAAGTAGCAACCTCAGATACAACCTAACAACAGATGGCTGTTCTTTGCACATCTTTCCTATTATCATGTACATAGAGAAAATACCTAAAGAGCATGAAAGCTCTTGCTTTGCTTCCAATATTAGCTCCAGTATATCTCCAATATTACCCTTTCTGGACCTGCTGTTCACACAGAGAACCACATCGTCTCTGCCAACATCGATGCCATTTCAACAGTGAGCTTTATGTTCATTTATGTTCATGTTAAAAGACACAGTCGAAAGAGATTTATTTAAAATATGCATCGTATTTGCTCAGGAGCTCAGTGGTTTGCATACAGTGTAAAAAACACTTTTATCACATAAGACGTGTTTGCTGTTTGTTTTGTAATGACTCTGTCAAGTGCAGTTGTATCAAACAGCTAAGAAATGTCACTGAAGATAAAGCTGGGAACCAACGAGAGAAAAGCACAAATCGGGCACAGGCTCATTCCTGGAGTACTGCCGCAGCGTCCTCTGTACTGAAATGCACGAGGCCACTTGGCAGTGGACTGGAGAATGGAAGCTCTTTCACAGCTGGTCCAGGTCACATGCACAGATTAGCATGAAACAAAGAAGAGCACAAAAAAGCAAGTTAAGTCTGCACAGTGCTGTAATGTCCACAAAATTACTTTTATTGGTGCCCCCTCCCCACCACAACCAACCTATCCATGGGGACTGGCTGGACTGCTTGACATGCAGTACATCCTTCCTACAACGTGTTTATTATTCACCTTTTTTTATTACATGCTAGTACAGTTCCGCTTATTAGTTACATCTACGTGCCACTTGACCCACCAGTTTGAAATGAACTACAAAGCAAATAAACATACCTGCCAACTGTTGGAACAAGAAGCGTATCAGGCAGCCAAGGCCTCACACTCAAAGAAACACAAATATATCTTTGAAGCACAATTTTTTAACAGTTTGAAGCAGAAAGTGTAACCGTATTCTGGTAATAAGATATTTGGCTTTAAACAAAAACCTTATTTGTTTATTAATTGCCTCCCTGACAATTCATCCCTAAGGGACTGCGAAAAAAAAAGCAATTCTCTCTTCCACAATAAAACATTTTCCCCAAAAGGTTTTAAGACAATATATTTTTTTAAAGAATAAGCATCTGTCAACTTAGTAAATAATTGAGCACATGTACAATTACAGCTAAATTCTGGGTATTGGTCAGTAGAAAGGAAAAAAATGAAAGAAAAGGGTCATAGACATGACTGATCTTAAACACACTAGCACATGGGCAAATATGAGACACTCAAGCACAGTTCACCAAGAGTACACTCATTTGCTTAGGTAATCCGAAGACCATTTGCTTATTTTAATTTAGGCTCATTCAGAAACTAAATTAAAAGTGGACAAGCTATTACTTTGTCTGTGAACTTCAAACAAAGCAAGTTGGCATGTTAATCCGCTATGATCTGGGACAGACAGGGCCTGAGTTTTAGGGTAGAGACGATGGTCTACACAGTTCTATTGGGGTACACTACACACACAAGCAGTTCAAATGTAATGGCCAATATCCAAGACAGCTACAAGATCTACAAGGATTGATATTGCAGAAAGTTAACCTCTTAAGATGCACAGGAGTGGGTTTATTTATTTGTATTTGGTTAAAACAGCAATGGACCTCAATCAATGGATTAGTTAACTTTATAGCTAATGTTGTTATTTTCTTCCAGACCTGCTGTGGAGACCAAGGAGGGTGGAGAGGAGGAGGGAGGGAGATGGTGACAGGCAGGGGGAAAGGGAGCTAATTTCAGCACACTTCTTCCACAAGTAAATAGTATATAACAAAATAGTACTTAACACCTCTAAAGACCATAATGTCATTTGGTTACAAAGTGTCCTTTCAGAGTCTCTAAATGGCCCTTTTGGAAACCAAGCCTAGACATAGCTTAAAAAAACAATGCACAATTCTCCTTTTTGGTGGCATTGTCATCAAATATGGACCAGGATTATGTACCTCCATTGCATTTCTATGCTGACCAGGTATAGCCACAACCTCTATACACTCAAAAAAAATATTTTAGATGAGAAAAAACTTCCACTTCCACTGTATTTCTTTTACATTGTTTTAGTAATATTTAGAGTAATTCTGACTCTTGGAAAACAAACAAGCAATGGTTAAATGTCTAAAGAAATCAGGATTATGTCTATAGTCAAAAAGGTTCAGAAATAGTAACCATTTTATTTTGGGTAAGTACTTTTCAGGCTTGTGTTAAAAAAAAGGGGGCGCTACATAAGGGATTAACTGCAAAAGTATTTAATTAGACTGAGAATCCCCAGTGATTAAAGAATAGTTCTTTTAAACAAACCACTGTACTGATACCCGTTGCGTCTCTCCTTGCATAACCTTGAGAGGAACCCCTGTTATTCTGTGCCCATCAATGCAAATCAGTCCATTCTATTTGCATTTGGAGATAAATAGATACTGACTGAAGAGAATCGTCTACCACTTGACCTTGGGAAGTGAGAATGAAATTACTTGCGGCAGAAGTTCAATTCGATCAAATGCTGAGAAAGGAGGGGTTGAGGGGGAAGTAAAAAAAATAATCAGGCCCTCACAAGATTCATTTACCCTTTCATCAGCGTTGTTTAGAATGGCCGCATCCTTCCACACAACAAAACTGGCAAGCAAACCGCTCTGCAGTCTGAGCTCCATTCCTTTACCACAAAGAATATGCCGCAATAGCCCAAATGAGGATACAACCATGATTTTTAAATTGGTGACCCTACATGCGAAATAATAAATAAAAGGAGAGAAGATAAACATCAATTAAACAGGCTATAATTGGTGTTTTGATGCCAATTCACAGTAAAAACGAGGACTCAACACAGGAACATTCGGACAGTACTTGTTACATACTGAGGTAATTATGGGAATGAAGACAAATGATAATCTCCTGTGAATCACAAGAAATATCGATAATGCAGGATATTTATTTGTAAAAAGGCCAGAAATCTCTCTGTATTTGTTCACTTACTCCCATGTCCTCAGATAGGCCCCCTGGAACAAGCCATAAAACTGACCTTTAATTTTAGTTTACAACAACTGCTAGGGCAAGTCTCTCAAGAATGAGACACTTTAATTCAGCGCTGTGCTTATAAAACTCAGCCATTAAAAAAAGACGTTTCGTATCATGTTATTTGCAACAGAGATTCTGGCGTGATATACAGCTGTGCAGTGCTGGGCAGAATGTCGAGAGAAAATGCAAACAGAGGGTTTTCAGGGGACATACACAGCGATGGATCAGGCTGGATTCTCTGGCTTCCTCCTGTCTACCTCTCCACACCCAGGATCATAATGTTGGCCGAGTTTATTTCTGAGCTCATATTGTCCAGCTGACAGTTGTTTAATGATGCATTATCTTCTGCAGCTTTTCATCTAATCAGAACAGTGCACAGGAGTCCAGTCCTGTTAATCAATGCACACAACAAAATAATAACAGTTCAGGCCTTTAGAAATAATTGCGTATTAAAAAAAAATGAAACATAATTTTCGCTGGTCATTTTTACTTCACTCTTCACGTACTGCCATGGAAGTTATTTGACTGTGTACATGCATGGAATACTAGCAATGTTCCACATAAATTAAACCCCATTTTTACACAGATGATCTTGATTGCTCTTGACATTTCATTCCATTTTTCAGATTACTGTCATAATTGTAGCATTTCAGCCCAAGTAAACAATTGCGTTAAAAAAAACACTAAAGAAGGGAAAAAGACTCTAAACAGTCATTCTCTAAACAGCTGCCAAGAATACACTAGTGAAGTTACCACAGTGGTTACATATAGATTAAATTGCAAAAAATGCAGGCCTGTGTGCATAAAAAAACCCTAATTAAATCATAGCTTATACTTACACTAGTAGTCTTATACTGCCTTAATCCATTGATAAAAAAAATATACAAAAAATACTACAAGCAGGATGTGAAAACTAAAAGAAGAATAAATAAAGCAGAAGATTTCACAATATGTTGCCTGAAGATGAGCTGAGCTGACCCGTCCATGTGCAGAGAAACAGAAGACACAGTGGTGGGCAGGGGATAAGGGGGTAATTCACTTTTCACAAGTACACGTGTCCACAGAACCACCGCACCAAATAACTTCACTGCGCTCCCCATCGTGTACTCCCAAACTTAAGCATGTAAGTCTTCATTAACATATCAACATATACCAAACTTGAATAAATCTCAAGCTAAAATGCCCTTCAATTCAAATGACAATGACGCCATTCACAGATATAGAAATTGAAAACTACAACAAGCCTTTTTCCCTTGTTGCATTGGCGCGCATTGGAGGTAATCCTTTTCTTGGTTTAGCCATTAATGTGGAATTTTCAAAAATGACAATTAACTACACTAATCCACAGGAAAAAAAAAAACAATCTGATGATAATGGGCACGTCAACAAGAACTATGTTTGACTATTTTTGTCATTATACCATGGCAGGTGTTAAAACAGATAAGGAAGCTAAAGTTAATGCTTCTCATTCAGTAGAGCTGTATTGTCTTTCGCAATGAATGTTTTGTGTTTTCATTTATTGTAATTACAGTCTAAAAACACAGGAAATTAAAATGTGTTGAGACATTAATCCAGAGCAATGTGGATTTGCGGTCAGTTGCTGGCTGAGATAAGGGACTCCGTGGTTAGCATCTTCAGGAAGCAGCTCAGTACTGGCATGCAAATAAAAGCACTCCAGCTGGCTTCACCTTGTGTTCTTTTTCCATACTGCAGGACTGGTCCAAATGAGCTGTTTTGTCTCCACTTTTTACAGCTTCATTTCAACATCCACCAGAGACTAAGAAGTTAATGTTTTTCTAGCTATATAAATCATGAGACCCAATCCATGTTGTGGATTAAGGCTTTATTAACACTATGCATCTAAAATATCTTACGTAAATGCTTACATAATAACTAAATTCCTGCACAGAGATTAAAATACAATGAATCTTCTACTCACATGACATGTTATGTCCTTGTGATGAAACTATCAGTAGTAGTGCACCAAATCCATCTTCTAAGGAACAGAATAAAAATCTAATTTGCTTGTTCTGCAAGAGACCACCCTACATTTTTCAAAGAACAATCGGGGTTAATCCACCAAATATTGATTGTTGATCCCTTCCCAAGCTAAGAAATTGCTATTTTGATTATTATTTATAGATATCTAGTTTAGTCTGCATTATTCAATGTGTGAAAACAGTGTATTTTTAGTATTTTGACCAGTCTTGAATGACAATACTTTTTCTTGGAAAAGCAAATGGGGTCAATAGTTCATGAAAGAACAACAAAAGTTCTAAAGATTTTACACAGACACGTGCCAATAAATTGTGAAACTGAAAATCTCATTTCATCTGTTCCCACATGAGATTTTTTCCAGAGATGTAACAAATTCCAAATCTCATGCATTTGGCCTCCACATCCATGTCTTTTATACCTCCATTCTGAGAACAAGCCAAAAGGTTTTTGTTTGTTTGTTTGTTTTCTCACACCAGGTTATCTAGCAGAATCACCACAACTATGACAGAAAGTCTGCAATAGCACCAATGACTGAAATCCGCGGGGCGGCCAGAAGCACGTTCAGGTCGGCCAGAGCATCGCTGCTCACAGAAGCAGCGCTTTACACGGAGGCACCACCTGAGACCCTCAAGAGCTTTCTGGAGTTCTGAAAGCTTGGAACATGCAATAAACACAACAGAGTTTTTTTTTAAGAACAGACACAAAAAAGAGAAAGCATTTTCCAATGGCGCTAGATGCAAAGGAAATGAGCCTTTTTGTGGATGCGGAAAGGGGCCAATGAGAGCTGACAGAATAGGTTAGCATTGAGATGGCTTTCCACCGGGCTGCTGTGCTGCAGATTGGCCATCTCCCCTCACCCCCGAGCGCTTTGAGGAATGCGATTCGTACTGATTAAGATTTATGTTTCCACCATATTGTCACACGTAGACGGACCAGCAGGGGAAGAATAAAGCGCATTTTCAATCTGGCATCTATTTAACCCATCAAAAATCTCAGCAGTCAAGCTCTGATTAATCAGCAGCTTAACAGCCCTTAATTGTATTTCATTTCACTTTGGAAAATTCCAACTCATAATTTATTCCTATAATCAGCTGCATAACTGGTGCCACACAGGTATAGCCAGGTCTTCATTTATGGATAATAATCATATCTGGCAATATCAATACGGTATCAAACACAGGCAATATTAAAGGGGAAAAACACTATCCACAAGGAAGCAAGCACACCAGCCATTCTTTTCATTGGATTGGAAAGGCAATTTAGACAGAGTTAAGCTTTCGGGGTGGGATTTAATTACCTACAGTATCTGTGTGTGGTGTAACTCTTCAAATATTAAATGTGTTTAAATATTAAATATGTAAAACATGTTAAATGCTTTGCAGATGATCATCCAGTTGCATCCTATCCCTGTCTTAAAATCTAATTTAAGCGGTTAACCAAAAATTGATGCAAACATTACTACTATAATTACTACTGAATTACTACCGGCTGGTTTAAATAAGGAATAAAAATTGCATTTAATATTATGGATGGCTTTTAGACAGCTTTATTGGATAAAGCAAAGTTAACTGCCCATTAGCCTACAGATGGATGATAGGTCTGCTATGGCATGCTGCTATACAGCATAAGACTGACTTTGCATGTGGACAAAATTTAAATATCATCGGTTATCCTTCCAGTGTTTTACTGATAAGAACTGGCCCCAATAAATGATAAGTGCATCTGAGCGCAAATAACATCCCGAGTCATTATGTTCCTAAGGACCCAGGGACTTTTATCCTGTAAAATAAAATCTGCAATAAAATAAATGGCTTGTCTATGAAAAAAGGAAAATGTTCTAATTAGATTTTGGGGATACTACAAAAACATTTTTCAGCACAGGAGATACATGTGCATCCAGTCTTTCAAGTGCAAGGTTTTCTTTTTGCATTTAAGAATACCTTCTGTCTGGTTCATATACACAAAAACCAAAGCCAGTATTGTATTTTACTTCCGTTGATACAAATACCTTATACTGTGAAAATTAGCAGCATGTTCATTATCTTTAATATATTTGAAGAGCATGATATTGTGGATTGGAGGTATCATCTCACCCAGTGTGTTGTGTGAGAAAAACCTTCCATTTCCACAGCTGTCAGTCTAATCAAGAATAATGTTGTTCCACCACTTTGTCACAACAGATAATCTCAGAGCCAGAATACTGCCACACCAGAAAATATGAGCCATGAACCAGACCTTCCTTCACCGGTGATCCACTGTGGTTATGGTATTTCTTGTTTCACATTCAAGTTGTATGAGCAATATTTTGCAAACTAAGAAGACAAAAAAAGAGACACACTTGGTTGTTGTTTTTTTGGAAATACTTTCTTCTGCTTTTCATCGAGTTCCTCTGCACATGCAAGGCTTATTTCCTCAGTTCAAAAGCCTGTATGGCATGTCTGTCTTGACCCAGGTAGGCTGGGGCATGAATCACAAGGCATGTTATACCAACCGCGTATTGTGGCGATGTCACCTATTGACTGCCAATGTCTACTGGCACGCAGCAATGCAAAAACACACCCTTCACACAGAGAAATAGGACTGCAGTCCAACCCTGGGATTATTCTAATAAGGCACAGCTCTGCCTTAATGTAAGCATTAATTAATGAAGCACACCTGGGCTCATCCCAGTGACAAGCTCTGCTTGGTTAAGACCTGTGATGAGGCTCTTTATTAACTCATCATTACGACCCGGCAGACCGGAGTTATTTTCAGCCTGACCTTACTCTCTACTACACACACAGCAATTAGACTACTATAAAATTTAATTTGGCATGTGCACGCAGGTTTCTTTACTTCAAAGTCTGTCAGGGATAATTGCCGTTTTCTCCCACCTCCCTCCTTTTCCCAGAAGCAAAGCTGACAGGGCTTTTCGGAAGGGTTAGAAACAAAGGCGGTTAACCCATCTCAAGCACGATGGATTATCCAGTTAATCTTTAAGTTTAGCAAATAACTACAAACATAATTAAAGCTTAAAGCTGAACTCACATTACGCTGTCTTTACAAATACAAGCATAGCGTATGGAGCACACGTCTGAAAATGTGGTAGGACAATAGGTTCACGAGAACGGAAATAAAAGACCAAACATAAAATGAGCTTTTTTTTGCTCCAGTGAATGTTAACCCACCTTTCTTGACAAACTGCCCACTTGGCCAAAAGCATTTCTGCTCAGAGTCATTTCAAATGGACATCCGAGTTATTGCCGAGTTTATACATATGTATGCAGCTCAACATCTCATCTAGAAACATTAGAGGTCAACTCTCCATCTACATCCCGAGTAACCTCTGCACACGGTACGGAGCTGCCTTCGAGATCTATAGAAACATGGAAACTGCAACAGATTGCACGATTGTGCTACAGCATTACACACAATGGACATTCAAAGGTAGAAACAAAGTTATTTTTACACTTTTTAATTTCTGCTCCTTTGAGGAAGTGTTAGACATTTAATGTTAGGTAGTCAGCAACAGCAATATACAGCACTAAACTGCACAGCCAGCAGCTCCACACCTGTAGCTGAATCAGCACCGCCAATTTACACAGATGTTCAGATGAACACAGATCCCATGCACAGAACAGCCCATAATAACTAACTAAAATAACTGCTAATTCTGAGAACGGCTCATTATTCTTCTTCAACCCACATGATTATTCTGCGACTTCGCACTCTTATGTAGACACTGGGAAGTAAGCACACAGGTGGCATTCCACATAAGGACCAGCGCCCAATCTGGAACGCACACTCATAGTCCTGTTCCCATCCCGTTGCTGCACCGTCCACTATTAACGAACAGAGAGCTCAGGCCAGAGCGCATCCTCTGAAGGTGCACGCTGCTGGAAACTGCCTCTCTAAACACCGCTTTCATCAGCCCAGCTCAACAGTCATGGGACTGGAGTACAATTTATGTACAGCTGGCAGATACTAAAGGTAGCCACTGGACCAGAGAAGTCGCTCTAGTGCCATCGGGCAGGGAGCAGCACTGCCCAGTGAACCCGTCCCTCCCTTGGTGACACTTGGACACAATTTTGTCCTGGTGTTGTTCATTTCATTCAGCTTAATTTGCCAATTTATAACAAGGGAGTGAACAATTTTGGAGAGAGGGACTCCAGCAGCCTAACATATTTAATTGCCATGTATGAGCGGCACCAGCAAGGGGTAGTTATATTTCACAACAGCATAATTAATTCTGCTTTCAGCAACACGCGTATATATCCTTTGTTTATATTACATGGCTGTTTGGAGAAGTCTCATTCCGTGAAAGAAAACTGATATTTGTTAATTGAAAAGTTAAACATATTCATGAGCCAGCGTTTATAATGCTATTCTTACCCTGGGGGACTTCAGGAAGTCTCATCCAATTAAGACAGGATCAATTTGCCAGCATCTGTATTAGTACATAATGAATAAGCAGCTCATAAAATATAAAGATAGATAACACCTGCACACAGGACTTTCATTAATCTACTTTAATTACGAACAAACCGTTTTCACTCTTAAACGGCAATATTGAATGAAACCAATGGGTTTTACTAGGCACTTTTCTAATTTGTTACCACATTTAACACAAACCTGATTAATTCCTTCCATGGTATTTGAAAAGCCACATATCAGTTCTAAATATAACAGAAATGTATAAAATAAAGCCAGCTACTGCATCTGTGTACATAGAAGATAAAGAAAGCAGAATTGTTGTTCATAACCTGGAGACAGCTGGGATATATTTCATTTGAAGAGAATCTGACATATTGAATGGAATGGCATCAATACTGTTATTATCCCCTAAAAAATTTCATTTTACTAAATAAAAGCGATATTTTGCTCTTCAGTAATGAGGCATGTAACAGGCCTGAAGCTAGTATGTTTATTCACAGACAGCACAGTCAGAGCCAGAGGGCATACTGTAATTGTAAACTTTGCATTGAGCATTATAAAAGCACATTTGCATTTATGTATTTGAACAGTAATCACTAGCTTGCATTTTTTGGTCTCAGCTGCATCTTTTTTGCGTGCATAAAAAGGCCGTGAAACAGTTACACACTTCACATATCTGTGTGTAAACCAAGTGGTGATACTTAAGGATATTTACACCCTAATTTAGTTAATTAGCTTGTTCTGCAGAGTGATTTTATTTTGGTCAAGTTCTATAAAAAGTATACTTAAGCGGCAATCAAAACAGCCGAGCCAGATCTTTAAGGATTGTACCAATCAAGCTAATGTGCACACTGCACTCAGAAGTGCGCAGGTTATCAATTAACAGAGTACGCGTACGAGTGTCATCCACTGTACGCACCTAACAACAGCTACTTGACTGCATGCATGTTAATTAGGTCAGAAGAAATTTTGAATTCATTTCACAGAACAACAATTAAAGCCTTTAGTTACTACTACGTAATTACCACACAATCAAACATGTAAATGGTGTGCAGTGAAAGTAGGGAGTCTGTTGCATGGTTGGCTTCAACACTTAATATCTTAAATATTCCCTGAACGAGGCTGAATAAATAAGGTGATAAGCCTTTGAAAGATATGCTGAAATGTGTTACATCATTTTAATATACATTTGGCGGGTGAGCTTGGATTTTCTAAGGCAAAGCAAAACTGTTGGATCAATTCAGAGAGTACTTTTACTCTGACAGAGGGCATTTGATTCAATTTGGACTCATATAAACTCTGTTACAGTTACAGTTGAATTAACTCAAAACACTTGGTGTCATAATTTATTTAGCTAGCATGAAGCAGCATTCAGGAAGCAAAGTAATGTCCGTGAAAAATATGCGCCTGCAATTGTAACCCCAGAAAAGTCTAGAAATGCCTTCAGCACCTCAGAGAGAAGTAACGCACTAGCACATAAAAGAGCAGACGCGTGCACACCTTTTTGCAAGAAAAATGGCTGACTAGGACACCCGCTTTTAGACAGAAACTCTTCTAACCACAATCAAAACAAAAAGTCCTGAAGCTTTCACAGCATTTAATGTGGTGCCAGCAGAAAACAGAAAGAATAAATTTATCATATCAGATCAGCCAGGCTGAATTCAGACTCAAAAACAGCTATGTGGCGGGCAGCAGGGCATGATTAGTCTATCTTTGCCTGGGGATAGTGGGTTTCCATCAGCCAAACTACCCATATCATCAGAGGTTTACCCATAACAAACCTGGCCCTCTCTCTAGTGTCCACCTTTTAGAAGCATAATATTATGTATTTCTTGTAAAATTCATTCATGATGAACAGTTTGCTTAATCATAAGAACAGGGGGGGGAGGGGGGGCAGATGCCAGAGAGATTTGTGTCTCTACCTGAATCTCCAAAAAAGTGATTTACATTCAGCTTGGCAGGAGTCCCAGCCTT
The DNA here is from genome assembly GCF_013347855.1 of Anguilla anguilla. Taxonomy (NCBI): domain Eukaryota; kingdom Metazoa; phylum Chordata; class Actinopteri; order Anguilliformes; family Anguillidae; genus Anguilla; species Anguilla anguilla. Next base: position 46,352,432 of record NC_049202.1, read on the forward strand.
ATCCTCATTAATTTCACAGGGTCCTACATTTGCAGAATTTGGCACATTTACAGTATCATTATTCCAAGGGAAACAGTCAGTGATTCAGTAATAATCTCAATTTGTCTTGTAGTAGAGGACAAAACACAAATCTGCAGTTTTTCCCGTATGAACAATTTCTCTATCAAAATTCTGAACTCATTCTTTGCTGCTTGAATTGAATTAGGCAAAGGTAGATTTCAAATTACAAAGGCTATAGAACCTAATTATTTAAGGACCCTTCCAATAAAGAAAAGGTCACCCTTAAGACTGAAAATAAGTTTTAATATGCAACCGACGACTCCCTCTTTGGAATGAATATGTGCAGGGCCTTAATCTGGACGAGGACATTTTCTCATCCAGTCACAGGTTGGCCAGGGTCCATTCACCATCCAACTGCATCACAGGCACACTCAGGCAATCCACTGTTGTCAATGAGGAACAGAGTAAGAGGGAAATCTTTTCCAATAGATGCCAGCCCTCCTGTCGGGCTATGTGATTGGTAATGCCACTGAATCATTGGACTGCATGTTTCAGCAGGTGACATACAGTACTATTAAAAAAAACTGAGAAATATTTTAAGAGCTAAGTTGCTTTATATTATAGCAACAACAAAAAATTCAGCAATTCTATGCTAGATATGATCATCATCCATACAAACACACAATCTTTCTGGGGTTCTGAAGTCCTACTGGGTTCTATTCATATTCTTGTCAATTGTAACCTGTAAATTGATGTCCCAGCAGTGTCAGATTTTTCCAACATTAAAGTATCAATTTCTGCACCAACAACAATCTAATTTCATAAAGATTGCAAAACAATTTTCTTGAAATAAAGGACACAACTGACTCAATTTCAACAGCTGTATTTCTAAATAGTAGCGGTTTTGTTTATAGGCTAACGACAAAATGGTCAAGGCAAATTACAGGCACACTGAGAAAAGCACTAAAATATTTAAAACAAGACAAAACACAAAATGAAAAAAGTAGTTAAAGAAATACAAATACACCAAACCAGTGTGTAGTCTCCTCTTACTCATCAGTTCCACAGACAACACACTGGTTTGGTGGTTTTGTGTGAACAGGGACCACACACACATCGGTTACGTTTCAAGCAGTTGTCATGTAGGCTAGTCAATTCAGTTCATTCAATGTCTCAGGTTCAATGGAAAAACTGAAAATATGTCGGAGGCATTGAGTTCTAAACCATTTCTATATTATTATTATAACTACAACACTCACAATTATTCATCGCCATCCTAAAGTCTTTATCAAATTCATCACATGATTGCAAAGAATGCATTTTGAAAGATTACATTAGCAAAATTAGCTACGATAGCGATTGAGCAAACAATTCGTATCAAGGCATTGGTCACTCAGTTGCTGAAGTGTGCAATTCTGGTGATACCCTGTTCAGGCAGGCTACGGTAGCCACAAAACAGGAACATCCTCATTATGACGGTATACTCCACAACCCTACCGACACGCAACATCCACTAATCCGTTTTTTCCAAACAGAATATCGATGATACCACACACCAGAAAGCGTCAACTGTACTAACGCCCTTATTAAAGTTCAAATCGGGTCGGACTTACAAAATGCTCCAACATGCAGCCTTGGGTTGGTCTTGAGCTGAAAAGAATGCGGGCTCAGATCAGGTTGGGCTTCGGCCAATGTTCCCTCTAATTTTTCATGTATCTGGGCATACACACAAGCTCCCTGAGCAAACTGAGGACTACTGTGAGCAACATTAGATATGCACGCTTTATTTTTAAATAAGTAATTTGGTCCACTTAAAACCCTCTGAAAACTCACTTGCTACTTTGGCATCGCTGCATGTTTTGCAGAGTAGACCTTTCTCACTTGAAAAAGAAAAAATCTCACCCAATTTCACCGCTTTTTCTTCAATTTGCACATACTCCGACAGCCATTCCATCTTAAAAGAACTGCATTTCTTTTTTACTGTGGCTTGCTGAGTGGATGTGTCGCTGCCTGTTCGTTTCGCCATGATGCGGGGTTTGTATTAGCATCTATTAACCTGCTAGCTAACCTGCACGGCGCATATAGGCAGGGCCCAGACGCAAGCACCGTCAATGCCATGATTGGCTTCGTACCGTAAGTGAACCGTATCGTATCATTGGCTGGACACCTGTCACTCACTGAGTGAGAAACAAAAAAACAATATTATTGGGCGAATTAATTAGATTAGATTAGGTCTAATATTAGATATGAATTAATACGTTATGTTGATGTTGTTTATGCGCTGGATAGATTTTCTTGTGCGCTGAGAATGTGCGGGCAGTGCGCGATTGCGCACGCGCGCAGCTTAGAGGGAACATTGGCTTCGGCCCATTTCAAGCTCTATTACAAATTAGGTGGCCTTTTGCCAAAAGTAAACCATGGACTGACTTGTCTTATGTGACAGAACCAGAAGCTTGCTACTTAGCAAAGTAAAGAAAAAAAAAATTTCAAAAGCTTGAAAATCTCCTTCTGATGCTGTGTACTGAATTTATCCATAGCTGAGCTAGCACAGTTTAGCTGATGTAAGAGCTCCTACTTATCTCGGTGTGGGCTGAAATATGACACTGTGATGCTATCACACCTCCACTATCAATCACTTGCCACACAGACAGGGGAGTCTTCCTGAGGACTATTCCCTTGGTTTATCTTCCCTATGACAGCAGCTGTACGCTGTCAGGGGCTTGCATCCACTTAAACACCTTTTACTTCAGATGCATTCAAGGCCGTTCAAACTGCGGTGCTCTAGACCCAGGGTTTTCCACAGGGAGTCCACTGAGAGCCCTTCAATCCTCCCCCCTGCCCTGGTCTGGTCTGCTCTTGACCACAGCAAAGCACTGCAATCTAACATGTCGGAGAGGGGGGAAACCAATTCTCTCAGGTAGCTTGATTTCCTGTTTGATGACATCGTTGTATGGACCCTGTAGGCCTAATCCTTTTTTTCCAGTTCTGCTGTTAATAACTGATACTGTGATATTACATACATATATATATATATATATATGTAATATCACAGTATCAGTGATATTACATATATCACTGATACTGTGTATATATATATATATATATATATATATATATACACACACATACACACACACGTGCGTATTTTGGTAATATACGGCCGCTTTATTAGGTACACCTGCTCGTTAACACAAATAGCCTGCTCCTTTAAACAGCAAATCATTTGGTTGCAACTCAATATATAAAGCATGCAGACCCGATAAAGAGGTTTAGTTTTTTGAATGGGAAAGATGCCTGATCCAAGCAACTCTGGTCATGGGATGACTGTCGGTGCCAGATGGGGCAGTTATCAGTGACTCAAAAACAGCTGCCCTTCAGGAATTTTCACACACAAAAGTCTCTAGAGTTTACAGAGAATGCCGTGATTAACAAAAACATCCAGTGACAGCTGTTCTATGGGGGGTAAATATCTAGTTAAAGAGCTTTGGCCTGTGGCCTCTCTCCTCAACATCTAGTTAAAGAGAGAGGCCACAGGAGAATGGGCAGACTCGTTCAAGCCAACAGAAAGGCCAGACATGCTCAAACAACAGCTACGAACAGGAAGATGAGGCAACAAAGGGCACATAACCAAAACTGGATGACTGAAGACTGGAGAAACGTTGCATGGTCTGACAATCTCAATATCTGCTGCATTATGCAGATAGAAAGGACTGAATTTGGCGTAAACAGCATGGATCCATCTTGCGTAAGCTGTGCAGGCTGGTGGTGACTGCTGTGAGCAATGTTTTCTTGGCACACATTAGGCACCTTTATACCTATGGAGCATCACTGGAATGCCACAGCATAACGAGGCATTGTTGGTAACCACGTGCATCCCTTTATATCCACAGTCCACCCTTTTTCATACAGATACTTCCAGCAGGATAATGCACCATGTCACAAAGCACACATCTCAAGCTGGTTCCACGAACATGACAGCGATCCAAAGGCCTTGAGGCAGAATGGGAGGGTTGCAGAATGTGTGGCTGAAAAATCTGCTATTGAGTCATAATGGACAAAAATCCATAAAGAAATATTTCCAGCACCTTGTCGAATCTATGCCCCGAAGAATTAAGGCTGTTCAAAAGGGGCTTCTACCTGGTGGCCACTGAGTGGGTGCACGTGCATGAGTTTGCAAAATGATTGGATCATTATCCAATAATTAGTTAAACTGCAATTAAAGCCAAAGGAGGCTGTTTTGAGGAAAGTTGTGGCTAAGATCATTCTGAAGTAAAACTCATCATTTTGTGTTATTGTAGGCAGATAATAGAAAAATGTTTGTAATTTTGTTTGTTATTCAATAAATGCGCATAAATTGACAGAATTCTTGTCAACCTACAGTTTTTTTATTGTTTTTTAAACCACAACTCTTAGCCACAACTTTCCTCAAAACAGCCTCCTTTGGCAAAATGTTTTGGCCAGTAATGCACACACACACACACACACAATCTAATGTCATCAATGCATATTGTAACCTCAATTTTCTCAATCTCACCATCTCCTAAATTCCATATTTAAACAAACGTATGAATGTCAAGTAAAAACCATCCACTTGCAACGGCACAAGCCACCCAATGCCCTGTTTCAAAGCATATCCGTTTGGCACCAGGCAAATTTCCTTCGAAAATGATCTGATCCTGTAATCTTAAGTAAAGCTCACAGCACTGAGATACACCTTTAATCTGAAAGATTTAGAACATCCACCGGTGGATTTAAATTTAATTAATTTTAATACAACGCCAGCTCAGTGTACACATAATACGCTGATAAAACATACTGATCTCTAGAAGGATTGAATATTGAGCCAAGTCACACAGCGCAAAATTTCAACACAACAACATCCTTGTTCCACTTATCCGTTAAATCCAAATGTGGAGATAGCGGACTATTAGTAATACAAGGCTCGCTGCCACTTCAGCGGTTTGTTTATAGGAGATCCATCAGGACAAGGTCCAGTGAAGCTGGGTCTGATCCCAGACAGTCAGGGTTGAGTGCTAGCTGCAGCCAGCAGCCCTGTAAGACATAACTGACCATAGTGTAGACCGGGGTGTGGTTCAGACAGCAGAGCACAGCGCACCCCTTCACTACGATGACTCCCCAGCTCAACTCATAGAGCACAGAGCAGACAGAAGCAGCCGCTGATAGCACACACTTGTCTGCGCTCTCTCTAATTGACAGGGGCGTCTTAGTGTGGAGACAAGCCAGAGACTGCAACTGAGCACTCCATATTGGGAGAAAGGAGGATAGAAATTGTGTTGTCCAGTCCATAGAGCAGCCAAATCTCAAGAAATGAGATACCCCCCCCATGATGGTGAGGGTTCAATCCCAATATGGCACTCTCTCAGCTGTGGTCCCTTCTCTACTTGTTACCCCCTGTGCTTTATACATGTGTGAAAAGAGCAAGCATTCTTTTGTTACAAATAGATTAAATTTAAAAAAGACCAAGATAGTTGGTTGCTTGCACACAATGGTCGCCTACCACATTGTTAAAAGGAATCCAAGTACTTGAGATCAATAACAGAACGAATGAACCTTTCTGAAAAATGATTGACATGCAGTGTGACATAAACATACTGTAAGTAGACGTGCGGCTGTCAAAACAAATCACAGGCGCCTCTGAATTTTACTTGTGAAAGTGTGATAAAAAAACAAAAAAAAGACAACCGTTTCTGATGCCAGAGACACAACACCATCTACTCATAATGCACATGTGAAATGTAAATATTAGAATCTGGGCTCAAACTTTACTTCCTACTATGACCCAAAGCCCCTACATCATTCCTCATTTCTCCATTAGCTCAAAGGAACATGGAGAGCCAAGCAAAGACGACGTGTGAAATGCATGATGGGGGCCCCAGTTCTCTTACATTCAGGTCAGATTCTCAAAGCCCTGACGGCACAGAGCGACAGGCCGCAGTGGAAACTCATTGGCTTTTTCCTGTGAGCTCCAATGTCAGTTCCACAGGACTGGCGACAGTGTCATTTTCTCACACAAGCCCTCAGTCAACAGTCAACGGGGAAACCCATCAGCGGCAGGTACACCGGGGAAGGACGACCCTCCTTAGCCCATCTGCAAAAGGTTCTCACAGAGGTGTCAAATACACAGAGAGGAAGAGAGAGCGAAAATGGCTCGCCTGAAGCGGAGATAAAAAAAAAAAAACATCTCTGCTCCCTTTTGTTTACTAAATCAGCTTCGCTGGCAAACGGTTAGCCGTCGCTCAGCCAACTTGCTACGCAAACCACAGACTCTGCATCCTCACAGACTGAGGAAGATGTAAGTGTGACAATGTTTCTGCAAACACTGCCAAAAGCACAGAGTTTGTCACTGCTAATTCTGTAGCACATGGCGTCATTAGATGCATAATGTCATAATTTCAAGCACGCAAGACGCTATGCTACACTAAAAGAAAAGAAAGTGCATTAATGGACGCTATAAGCAAGCACTCATGGTTTGGACCGCACTGAAAAGCAGCCCCTCAGTATTTTTATGTGCCCCACTATATTAATCCAGCCTTATAGCAGATGTCGTGTCCAGGCAGCCATATAAATCACACCGTGCTCATCACTGTGGGTAAAACAGCGTCGTTGTTGGTACTCACAGGGTCTTAGCCGACAACAAAAAATCAAAAATCTACAAGTTGAAGTATCACAGTTTGAAAAAAGCAATGCAAGACGCTCAGACTAAATAACCAGAAATGAAATGGTGAAGCACGGAGGGTAATTGCAGTCCTTTTAACAAAGGTTCATACAAAGAGTATGGGCAAAACTGAGTGCACATTGAAGGAAATTATCCAACAGAATATTCCAATTAAAGTGACTAGCATAAAAGCTGGCATCTGGGAAGCATTAAATACAATCAATTTTTTTTTCAGTGGAAAAGTAATACATGATTCACAGTATGAAACAGTCAGCCGAAACATTAGGCTAAAGGGAATTGAAATGACACATTTCTGCAATCTGCAGAGCAATGACTTTGGTCGCTGCGGTTGGACCTGGTCCCACCTTTCATTAGCATTTGTGATGAGCGCTAAGGGCTCCCCTCTGGACTATTTGCCACTCTGCCACTGAGGGGGGAGCAGGAGCAGGGGGCGGAGAGCCGATGTTGCGCTGCATGATGCAGGAAGACATGAGCCATTAAGCTTCCATCAGTGGCACAGCCATGATAACAGAAAACATTTCAAAACTGTGCAAGTTCATTAACTGCAGATCAACAAGTCCAACTCACATTCACTTTCCCTCTCGCTGATGCATGCACATGCGCGCGCGCCCGCCCGCACGCACACACACACACACAAACAATTTTTAATAGCAGACAATAAAATAGAGTCTACGTTTAACACACGAACAGACGCAAAATGAAAATTGTAATTGTTTCGGATACTCTATATAGTGACAAATGTACCCAATTAAAAATATTTTAAAGATAATGACATGCCGACAACTGGTTATAATCATAAATAACAAACAACAAACAGATCGGCTGTTTAATCCAAAACCACAAATGCAATTTAAGCATTGAGCCTCTTATGAATAGTTTGGCTTTAAATGGGAACGCAGTTGCTTGCAATGCAGATGAAAAAAAACAAGAAACAGAAAAAATGACATGTTGAAATGTAAATGTTTCCCTTTGAATTTAGGATTTAGTAAGGCAAGTGTGATAATGAAAGTCACATAAAATGCTACTCATTATACAGCATCAGAAACTTAAAAAAGAACTTGCATCATATTTTATAATTAGCATGTCACAAAATTCTTGAAAGCATGAGCTTGTCAACTGAAGCTATCGGCACGGAGATTTGTGTTTGAAAATTAGTTGGCTTCTCAAGATATCTTGCATTTAACTGTGTACCTCAGCTCAAATCACGGAGATGGGACCTAATTGCTGTCCCACAATTAGAAATTGCTCTGATCATCAACTCCACTTGAAACACAATCTGCAAAGGAGATACATAAAGAAAGGTAGCTCATAAAGAAGTTTCTCTGAAAATGCCAATTACTGGAGCTGAAGAACTTGCTTTATCAGGGAAAGCCTCCCAACAGACACCTCTCACGATGAATAACTCAAGGCAAAAGCTCCACAGCTGAAGAACACAGACAGTAATTGTACCCCCTGGGTTCAGACAACTGCAGGAACTATAAATAGATATAAATATATGCATACACATACAGCGCATATATAAGAGACAAACAGATACATACAAGTTGGAGTTCATCAAAAAAAAAAAAAATTCTGTTCTGTCGATATTGTTGAACAGTAGCCTATTTATTGTGTTTACTGAGTGCATTGATACAACACTCAAACACTTTGAAAACAGATGGTTTCTAAAATAATAAGAAGAAATACGGTTGCGAAGTGTGCATATAATGCCATAACTGTTATCACCCTCTTCCCAGCTTCTTTTCCACACTTCAAAGTCAGCCAGCGCCTGGGTCCAAGCCTCCTGATTTAGAGCACAGGCAGACTGGAGCAGACGGCTGTTCAAGACAGTTGGACCCGTCAAGAACGTGTTCCATACTACAGCCAATTATACAAGGCGAACACCACAGTCACATTTGCAAACCTGTCAGTTGAAGCACTGTGCACTGTGAACAGCTAAGGTTCGAGTAAGATTTATGTGGGGCAATATTGACCATTCTGATACTGCGGTGTGCTCACTAACAAATCAGATTTCCTTAAAAGGTGGAAGTGCGGGTGGCACTGAAGAAGCTGAAAGGCTTCTAGTGAGATGGTTCTCTTCACATGATGCGGTATCACTGCTCTAAAAACACACATTATGCATTTATTATCAAATTCATGGACACAGAAATGACTGAGCAACAAACATGACATCTGAAATAATTTGAGAGCATAACAGTGCTGGCTAGCATCATACATTGCGCCATAAATCACTAGTGTTGTTTATTCTGCTCTCCTCTAGGCAAAGCATTTTTCGCTTTTCTGTTTTGTTTTGTCTTTTTCTTTCACTTTTTGGAGGGCATTCCAGTTCCAGGAGCCATCTCCTAGAGCTGTGTTGTGCTGTCAATGTCATCTGTCTGTCCAAAACACAATAGCGAGACAGCTTCCTTTTAAAGTGTAATATTATCTCTGGCTTTGGTACACCGATTTCAGGACCACCGATAAGACTGGAACCCGCACCAGTTAACAGTCAGTCTTAATAGACAAATGAAATGTCTATGTGGGCCCCTTACATGTCTGTGTGCCTGTGTGTGTGAAAAAAAACTGCTGAACTGTTCACATTACACAACATTCTTTCTTGTACTCTGTTGTCTTGTCGACACAATGGTGCACACACTACACAATCAGACAAGGTTCACAAATTACAAGAACATTCATGTCGGGGGTCCCCGAAATTTCTCACAAAAACACGGAAGTCTTTTCATGCGCTCATCTGTGCCGAAAAACGGCAGGGAACAAAACGGAAAATGTGGAGGAGACGATGTTTGGGGAGACGCGGGCAGCAAGGATCGTCTGTTCACAAATTTCTAACAACCATTCGTGTTCGACGTAACAATTAGCCTATATTCCGACAGAAACAGAATAAAGTAGTTACTTCTGCATCTTCCCCTGGTTTCTTCTCACTGGCTATTGCTCATCACCATGCTCAGTACTTGCCGAACATTAATCACACAAGAAGACTGCGTGCCAATAATTTCAAAAATGCTTCAAAATGTAGGGGCATCCGTAAAGGCTAAAAAGCACAGTTGGTAGGTGTCTCTGCACCGCTCGCACTTAACGAGCATCAGTGAGCACCGATTTGGCCCTGCCTGGGGTTTTTGTTGCAGATTCCGAAAATTAGTCTTGGACAGGAAAATCGGGGCAAAATTTGTGTAGTGTGAGTCTGGCATAACATTCGAACAAGCAACAATCCAAACACACCATAGCAGCCATGTAGATTTCTTTGTCCTATGCACATAAAAGGTCTACAGGAGATATTTCTGATGAGATTAGATATAATTCAACTGTACAAGGAATTTGAAAGTCAAAGGGAAAGTGAATAACCTGGCCTGCAAAATACTATTGCAAGATAGAGAAAACGGGACTCCTAACAGCCATGCAAGAACCACAAATACAATCACCACCCCCAAAGACAATACTCAAAGATTTTATCTTTGAGAGAAGAGGGAAAAAAAGCAAGCTCCTCTCTCGCTTCAGATCTGAAGAAATCCACAGGTGTTTCTGTCAATCCTTCGACTGTGAGAAGACAACTCAATGCCATTGGTCTGAAAGGATGTGTAGCTGTCAAAAAGTCACTACTGAGAAAAGGAAATAAACAAAAGAGAAGAAAAGTTGCAGCAGTACTTCAAAACTGGACACCTGAGGTGTGGTGTGGAAAAGGTTTTATGGACCGATGAGGCTGAATTTGGTATTTTTGGAAGGAAGAGAAGGCAATATCTATGCTGCTGAAGCAATGAAAGACTCTCAGAACTATGTCTAAAACCATCAGTTAAGCATAGTGGAGGATGAGTGCAATGTTGGGGTAGTGTAACAGCATCTGAAGTCGAATCGGTTTTGATTAAAAGCATCAAGAACGCTGATAATTAAAAACAAACCTTAACATATCATGCAATTCCTGCTGTATAATAATTGGTTGGGAGAAAATTCATTCTATAGCAAGATAATGACCCCAAGCACACAGCTAAGAAGATGCTGGAGTTCTCAGAACAATAGACTGGTCACCCCAGAGGCAGACCTCAACATCACTGAATGTGTTTGGGATTTGGGATTCTCTTTTGTAAACTTGAGACGTGCAGCAATGTTTTTTTGAAGAGAAGTAGTTTCCTCCTTTGTTCTCTCCCATGAATACCATTCTTGTTCAGTGTTTTTTTTTTTTTATAGTGGACACATGAACAGAGAATTTCGCAAGGTCAAGAGATTTCTTCAAGTCCTGTACCATTACTCGAGAGTTCTTCTTTTACCTGCTTGAACACCGCACTCTCGCTTTGATCTTTGCAGGATGCCCACTCCGAGGGGGACTAGTAACAGCACTGAATCTCCTCCATTTGTAGACAACTTGTCTTATTATGGATTGTTGAACACCCAGGCCTTTAGCTTCCAGCTTCATTCATCTCTACAATTCTTCAAAGGTCCTCTGAAAATTGTTTTGTTCAGGACACGGTTCACATGAACAGATGTTTTTTTGAGAAGAGCAGACTCTGTCAGACTCTGTCAAACTTTGTGTGCCTTTTTGAAAGGGCAGGGAACCTCCAACACAGACATCCAATCTCATCTAACTGACTCTGATTAGCTTTTTGAGAAGCTATTAGCCTAGAGGTTCATATACTTTTTCCAACCTAGATTGTGAATGTTTAAATGATGCATTCAGTATTGACAAGTAGAATTGTTTGTTTGTTATTAGTTTAAGCAGATTGTGTTAGTAGTCCATTAAGACTTAATCTCAACTTCAAATTACATAAAAAGAAATATCAAAGTAGCATGTCATGAAAACTAGATCATTAATTTACCACAAATCAGGTGCACATCTCTATTTTCATTCCATTTAAATCAAATATGACATACAGTAGGACTAATTAACTAACATTTCTCATAATTATTAAATGAAATAAACAGTTTTGTAGAAAGCATGATGTAATTTTTAAGGAAATAAAAACACAAACTAACATCAAAGCCAAACGAGGAGCTTACTTTGTTAGCTCCTGTGGCGGTTGTTATTCCTCATATAAATACCCTCTGGGATTACAGTCTTATTAAACACCAGTTGATCATTTGCCCTTGGGAAACAATCAGGTTTGAATGCATCTCACGGTAGGCACAGCTGTGGAATCTAGAGAAAGGCTTTATACCTTACATAGAGTGTGACATACATAATAAACCAGAATTCCACACCATACATTGTAATGTGTGCATTTTCATTCTCTGACATGCATAAACAGGTCATTGTGATGCAGAGCAGGGGATTCTAATAAAACCCTGATGGCTACAGAAGAGCAGTGACCGAGGGAGATTGAATGGGTCAAAAAGTTCATTAAGCAGCACTAGAAACTTTTCTAATTTGGTGTGCAGACTTTTACTGTACAGACTGGGCCTACAGTCCTGATAAGTCCTGCCCCTGCCAGTGGCTACAAGTCCCGGCTGGGGGCACAGGTTTTGGTCGGAAGGGGCTCCCCCACCTCAGTGCCACACAACAGGTGCCCGTCGAGGAACATCGCAAAATTTAGCAAAAAAAACTGCTCAGGGAATGTCATTTTAAAGTTTAAAACAGCGCAAAAGGGGAAATAAAATGCTTGCGAGCTTAGCTCGTATCTTTCTGCACAACAAAACAAATCTATGAGGAAAAATGGCAAATCACACTAACATGGCGTACAAACATTGCGATTGTACAATAAGCTAGACTAAAGTATCTGCAATATACACATTAAAGAGGATTAATGAGGTTTACTGCCACTTTTCAGATGCCAACCTAAAAAGAGCTCACGCATGAAAAAGCAATTTATCTAAGAAAGCTCAAGAAAATAAACACCGAAAAACATGCGACTAAATTAAATATTACTCTGAGGGGATGCCACCGTGAGCAAAAACAGTGAGGAGGGGAAAAAACAAAAGCAGTTCAGCAGTGTTTTCTTTTTAAATCAAGCACAAACATAAGGTGGACTAAGGCTAAAGTCAATGCACAAATACTAAACCTCAAAAACTAATTAACTTGGGAAGCGAACAAAAGCTGCTGCAAAAACATATCACTTATTTAAACCTACAGTTTTACGGGGGTGTTGGGCGGTCCATGCCATTAAAGCTCTGACCAACGGCCTGGTATGGAATCCTGACTGTGGCTGGCAGCCCCGCGGAACTGGCGGTGGCGTCGCCCAGGGCTAAGCTCAGTCAGCCAGGTCCACTTCCCATCGCTCTCTAGCGACCCCCTCTGGGTAAACGGACACCCAGCGTTCAGCTCGCAAACTCAAGTTTGCGCGAGGCTGGCTTGCGGCCTGCAGTGTGAAAAGAAGCAGCTGGCACCATCGCGTGCTTCAGAGGAGAGCGCATGCTCATCTCTGCACTCGCGCATTGGCTGCGTATTGGCTTGACAACTGTAGCATGAGCTCGGCTACATTGGGGAGTAAATAAAGGGGACATAAATAAAACTTACAGTTTAAATGACTCATAAACTGCTTTAGAAAGAATCCAAGGTGGCACTCCAGGGCAGCACAGTGTTAGTGTTTGTCTTAAAAGAGAATGCCCCAGCATCCAAACAAGCCTATAACCTAAGAATGGGCATTCCAAATTGTGGAATAATCATACCACATTTTTTGTTCAGTGATAATGAGCTTCCTAACACGCAGTTACTAACAGGAACGTGCAATTTACTCCTGCTTTCATAACCCCTTTGGTTGACTGGTCTGCGTGAGGTCCTGCTGTGGACATGCATCTTCTAAGTGAGAGTTGTTTTTAGTCACTCATTGCATAAGGGCGTGCTGTTCAGCAGCTTCAGCCTGCCTGTACTTGCACAACGCAGAAACCCCACGTTCCTGCCTCCTATTCTACCCCTCGACACAGTCAGTGTTCAAAGCACTCAAATTAGCAGAGCGTGTCAGGTCCAACCATAATAATTCTCCATCTGTGAAATATACGAGGTGTGGAAAAGGAATATAAAGCCAGACAATGTTCAAACTCCTGCATTCAGTAGGTGGGAAAAGTCATACTAATGACTGATCCTCAACGTTCGGCTGATTCGTCTATGGAGCTGAAAATTAATGAGTATGTCTCCAAGTTTGAAGATTGAATACAGCACGCTGAATATTTCAACATCTGAACCCCATTTAAAACACAGCACCATCTCTGATTGGCCCAGTACAGGCATTTGTTTGTTTCAGCTATTCAGAAATATTTCATATCCCCAGGGCTCCTATGGAAAAACACACATGGAACTAAAAATACAGCTTCAAATGTCTTCTCTACTGAGAGGTATCTGTGCATAGCAGTAACAACCTTTTTTTTTCTTGTTAACATGTATAAAACAGGATTAGTTGAGAAATTCCAATTAACAAACCAAAATTCTGTGAGTCCCCACGACCTAAAACAAAAACCTTAAAAGCATTTAAAAAGAGGGAGCATGCTCCATTCAGAACTGGAAGGCTTCTCGCACTGGGGCTTCTAGCCTCCTGAGCTCCCATGTCTTACCAACAAATTTGGTTTGATCACCATGTTGAGGACACAGAATAGGAGTATGCCTCACGAAACCCCAACAGGCCTCACAGGCCACTGCTAACCTACCTGCTTCTGCTACACAACCTGCTTCTGCTACATAACCTGCTTCTGCTACACAGCCTGCTTGTTACGCAGCCTGCTTGTTACGCAACCTGCTTCTGCTACACAACCTGCTTCTGCTACACAACCTGCTTCTGTTACACAACCTGCTTCTGCTACACAATCTGCTTCTGTTACACAACCTGATTCAACAAAAAGGAAAAAAAGTAGGGGCAGAGGCTGCTGTGAATACAAGCACCCCTGCGGAACAGGCTACATCCATGTGTCAACTTCAACCTCCGGCAGTGCAGAGACCATGATTCTGAAAGGATGAGATTAATGGTCCCAGACACCCCAAAAGTCCCGCCTGCTGAAGTTACATGTTTAAGCCAAAAGCTAGCCCAAGCCTGCAGTGCTGTTACTCATTCCGAGCGCCTTTCTCACGCTTCACAAATAGCCCTTCCGTGGAATGTTCACCATGTACACTGCAGTCACAAACTGTCTGTCTTCTGAATGAAAAACTCCGGTTTAAGTTTTGATGAAATTCTGAAAAAAGGACACGCTAAAAGGCCTTGCTAGGTAATTCAACACAAAAGAAAAAAGGGCCAAAATAAGGTGCCCTGTGTCAGAATGCCGAATAGCCCAGCCTATTAAACCACCTGCCATGTAATTCCAACAGTGTGACGCGTAAAAACAAATCAAGCACTGCTTCCATTTCCCCATCTTTAAAGTAAGTGCAAACTAGCAAATCTAAAGTGACTGCATAAATAACCACGGCATCTAAAACACAGCCTGGCTGAATATTAACTTTCCCCTCGAGATTGGCATGCCAAGTCCAGGAAGGGCTCGGCAAGAGGCTGCAGCACTCGGCAGGGATTCCGCCATCGTTATACCGTTCGGAATTCAATCTTCCCGGGTACAAACACGTCCAGCAAGCAGAAGGGCGGACTTTTCATGGTTCTTACTTTCGCACTGCCCTTAGCGTTTTCCAGCAGAGTGGCATCACAAAGCGTGGATAATGCACGTAAATGCAAAGAAAACTAGGTTACCGTGGGAATGCTCACAACTCTGCAGACTACAGTGTGGCTCTGCATTTGGGCTGCTGAGCGCAATCACAAATGACAGGCTGAACAAAGCGCAGTCCACATAATGTGGGAGATTATGTGCCTGTACGCAGGGCAATGTCAGGTAATGTAACATTACCACAAACAGCAAACAAAGGTAATTTACCCCAAAAGCAAAATGCTACCACGGCTTATGCAGATCTGAGGTGAAGCTTTTAGACTGCACTATGCTATACCATTCTCCAACACCACTACATATTCCAGATTCATTCTTAGGGTGTTCTGATATGAATATGAAATACGAAATATTCAACATGTATTTCTATAAAAATAATTTCATAATATGAGAAAGCTTCCTAAACAGAATAAAATAAATGTGGTCTGTATTCAAAGTGACAGAGAAGAACCCAAGATGTAACGTCCAGAGCAGATTTAACAAAAAAATTGACTTGCAGCTAACATCAGAAAACAAAAACCTCACACGTCCTGGGTGGCTAGTGCCAAATTCTAACCGTAGAAATTGAACAATCCAAGTATGTCATTTTTTTTGCAGTTCAAACTATTCTACTGTCATCATAGTATGCATAGTATGACTACAACCTATGTATTTACCCAGTAAATATCAAAAAGTATGTACAGAAGCACCAGTGTGTCTGATTATGGCCATAAAGCCTGCATTGTGGCCTTTGACTGGGCTCCTTAAAACAGCAACTTTTCTCAGCTATGAGCAGCTTTTTTGTGTTCTTGCAGTTTTTTGTTTATTTTATTTGATGAAAGTCTAGGAACATGCATGTCTGAAAGCATATCGGATAAAGGCAGTTCAGTACAGAACAACTCCAACTGAAACCTGTGGTTTTTGTGATGCTCTTGGAACCCTGCTACAGTAAACTGGTTATGCAATGGCTTTTTTCCAGCATTTTCTTTATATTTATCTTTTATTTTACCAGGGAAACCCCGCTGAGACAGATTTCTCTTTTTCAAGGGGGACCTGACGTATACGCACAGTTACAAAGACAGTATCGCACCAAGAAGACACATAAATAGGAGATAAGACAGGTTGTGGCGATGCAGTCTGCCTTTTTCAAAAGTTTCCACTGGTACAGGGTTTCTGTCGCAGCCATTTGATCTGCAGAATTAAACAAAGCCTGCGATAAAAGCCATTAAATTATATGAAACGTCGCCCACTTTTGATTAACTGCCCCGTCCCCCACATCAGAGGGGGAGAATATTTCTTTTCTCAGCTATCAATTTGGCTAGCCTCCATTAAGTGCATTCTCCCACTGCCTTATTTCAAACCACACATTTCATTCTATCCTACACAGCAGGTGCCAGAAATGCAGGCTAACTTTCCACACTGGCCATTACCAGCCATGCTGAGGTTCATAGCGTATCAGAGATATCCTGGGTGAACTGCCCAGGATAAAAACATCCAACACCTGGGTTTACAAAACATGCTTTCAAGTGCATGGATTTGTGCTGAGAAGTATAGGAGCTCCCAACACTTTTAAAAACAACACAGACATGCTTACACATTCATCCCCCCCCTTCACATTCACATTTGGTAGCAGACTTCCAAGCTGGTGTCACAACGGTGCTACTCGCTGGTACCGGTAGGCCCTCAAATCAGAGAATTAATGTAATGACCCCACTCCGATGGCCTGACACACTGCATAAGCAATGCAGGGAACTCAGCCTGCAGCAGCACACTATTTCCTGTAGCTTTCAGGAAAGCTGTTAATGTGGTCACGTATTGTGGGTGAAGGCAGGAACAAGATGACGAGCTACGCAGCAGAAAGCGCTCCAACCGCTTATATTCTCACAGATGGAATGAGCGGACGTTGACAGCGCATGATTCCAGACATCAATTTCATGTATTTTTGACCCATTTGGCCTTCCATACTAGGAGGGGAGACAAGGAAAGGCAAAGAGGTAAAAAAAAACAAACAAGCGGCTGAAACGGACCCTTTATTTCAACAACCGTTCACTTGCTTTCAACTGAAACTAGCAAATGTACCTTTAGCTAATTCTAAAGCAGGTTCCAAAATGAACCATTAATGACAGTGTTGAAAAATATTAGTAACAATACAATTGTTGCATTTTCAAATATTTTTTTCACTGTTTTATTTAATCTTGTTTTATGCAACAGAAAATGGGAATTTTACATTATCAATAGCTGAGTTACTTAGCTTAAAATATGTGTTGTGGTTAGATAATCAATTAGGTGGCAGTTAAGCACAGAGTAACTGTATCAGTATGCTATGCTATGCTATGAAATTAGCATAGGACTAATACACCAACTCTTACGTAATTCCTTAAAAACACCCACTGGTGTCACTGCTGGCCGAATATAACCCCTTCATGCAAGCCCCCTAGCGACCAGGACAGATGTGAGGATACACATGAACATGGCAAATATGTATGTATCGCTGCTAGTAATAACATTTCAATTATTTTACAGTGAGTCATATTTTTTGATAGCAACATTTGTAAAATGTCGTCCCACCCCCTGGCAACAAAATATTACATACAGTAGAGTGTAAAAAACCACACTGTGTCACATTATGTGTGCATTATGTGCATTATAATGTGATATCAGTTTGAAAAATAATTTTCATAAGTTTCATCATAAACCATCATAAGGGGCAAATTTATATGCCTTATAGTGGACAAAAGGCATTTTATACATTTTTTGGAGAGTATTTGGATATGTTTTTGGACCACTAGATATCGTAAAGGTAGTTTATTAAGGTAAATGGTACCAGTTTCTTGCTTCATTTAAGCCATTTTCCTAGCCTGAAACAGAACACTACCTAAATGGGCGAGGACTGGCGAGGTTTGGCATCTGTGCGAAGAGGTTAAGACAGCGTTCGGCTGGGATCGATCAAGCCAAAATTGTATCAGTGCAACATTACATCAAGCTCCAAAACATAAAGCTTTTGTGGCCACAAAACACAGTAGGGATATACGGAAAAATATTGGCAACAAGTAATTGTAGCATAAAGAGAAGTGTGTTTCTAGAGCCGAAGACCTTCACTGCAGCAGAGCAAACACGCTTGAGAGCCTGAAAGGTCTTGGCTGGAGAACAAACATATTCCTGCAGGCCTATGAACAGCTTTCGCTTGGCTGATAGGAAAAGATCAGCTGCTGCAGTGTAGACCGCAGCGATACAGGCACTATATATGAACATTTTGTTTTTCTCCAAGGCCCTTGGATTTTAATTCTGCAGTTAATAGTTTGTAAATTTGAATGGTCTTTTGGACTGTTTCATTCGATCTGCCAAGCTAAAACAAGAAAGAACAACAAACAGTGCTGACAGAGCTGTTCAGCGAAGAAATAAAAATAGCAAAAGTAATTAATAGCAATGAGGTGCAATGTACCTCGCACGGATGTGTTTATCCTTTAATCTTCGACTTGGCCAATAAGAATATAAAAACAAATATTCTAGACTGCACAGGAACTTTAAGATCAAATCATTTTCATACAAAAAAAAAAACAACAAAAACAAAACTGGTTGGTAGGTGGGTCAGGGGAGGCTTTGTCTTCCCAGTGTGCAATACCAGGCTAGGGCTGTGTGACGATTACCGCAATACCGTGGTCATGTGATGGCTACCGCGGGGATGAGCTCAGTACCGTCATCACCGCAATTTTTTTTTGCTGGTTAAAGTTACAGGAGTGCATATGGTGTGTGATATGAGATGTAAGCTTATCATATAAACACAATAATCATTGTTTAGTTATCATCATTGACTGTCTTCCATCCTATGTTCAAGGGTTTTGGGGGAGACACAAAACTTTTCAGTCGCTTGTCACTTCAGCTGCGGGCGAGGGGGAGGGACAGTCAGTCCATTAAACTTATGGGGGATTTCTTTTGTGCGTGTCAGAATATTATTAATTATTTCTAGGCTTGAGTACTTGAGATATAACGTTCAATTGAATATATACACACACAGTACGTAAGGAATAAACCACGACAGGCTGTCCCGCTATTGGAAAATAATGTACGACGGGGGTGGTGATGCGGCCGAGGCGAAGACATTTTTATTAAACCCGTGGGGTTTAAAGATGTGGACGTTAGCACAGCGCGCTGGCTGCCGTGTGACGAGCGTGTGATGCGAGCGAGCCTTTGAGCCGGTGAGAGAGGCAGGTGCGCTGTGCGCTGTTCTGGTCCCACGCTGAGAAGCAGAGAGCATCCAGCGGAGAGTGAGGCGGACCTGCTGGTGGCAGGCAGCCCGGAGGGGTTTATTCCACTTATGCAACGGGTTACCAACAACGACTATGGCTATATGGTTACTTTTATATTTATGGATTCTTATAGATTTAATCACCTGAAAGTGAAATATTCTTCCGTGGGCGTTTAGGCATATTATTTTACCGTTGTCAAGCAAAACTCTGGTTGGCAGTTCTATTTAGACCATTGCTAAGCAAAAACCTCTGGTCGTTAATTCTGTGAAAACAACAATTCTATCAAGAAAAAATAGTTCCTTCTGTTTTATACCATACAATTAGCACCAATTTTGGTCATTTTTGTCATTACATTATTTAAGAAAACTACAAGAAACCATAACTCAATCAAATTAATCTCCTTAGCTCTGTCTTGCTTTTTAAAATGTTGCGGTCTCGCAGTGTAGACATTGCGTTTTTCCAAGACACTCTGAAACTGGGTTTGAATGCCAGTTAGCTTTATGATTGGTTCGCCGTCACTTGTCACCTAGCCAATATTAAAATTCTGGGTTTTAGGTCAAAATGGTCTCACAGCATGCTTGTTACTATTGAATTGTATTCAAAACAGCGGTTACTACAAACGGAATCGTTCACAAACATACGGATGAAAATGCGTCCCGTAGCCATGAGTTAAATACGGAACGCCTATTATACCGACCAAATAATGGACAATTCTGTATTTTGCGGGATGGTTGGCATCCCTAAATGAAGCCAGTAACTAGAATTCATTCACTAGAAAACATTAGTGATTCAATGTTGCCATCTATTGCGAAATTGGACAGTGAAAAGGGGAGGGGACGTAACAACAATTCAAAATCGAAAGAATAATGTTGCTGTTTTAACTGCTTAGAATGCTGGATTTTGTAGCGCATTGATTTTAGAACTGTTAAAAGGCCGAGGTGTCCCTTAAAGGGGGAGGTAGTTTTTTCCTACTTTTCTGGAATACCATTGGTTCAAAACACATCAATCAAAGAGTAGATTGTAGAATGGGCATTTCCCTGGAGAATGAGCACACAAACATGCTTGTCTGGCTCCTAACAAGGGATGAATGGTCCCTGATGTGAGCCAAGCGGTGCAAAGTGTAGGCTACGGAACATAGTTAGTCTACATTAATTAATTTTTTTTTTTTTTTGGTGGTAAACCGCTGAACCGCGGGGATACGTTGCGTTTTCACCGCGGCAAGATAAAATCCACACTGCTAGCTTTATACAAAATCTGAATGAACAATGAAACGGCTGCAATCTCTCATGCACGGTTATGTGTTTGTCCTTTTTCATAGAAAACCCTGAGAGACCACAGCATACCCTGCATGAGTGCACCTGCTGTCCAAAATAGCCACGGGATGTGACAGTCCAGCGCCCCCTACCTGCTGGTGATGGAGCTGTTCTGCTGCTTCAGGTCGATCTCTCGCTGCTGAATCTGAATGATTTCTCTTGACAAGTCTTCCGGTTTCCTGCCGGAGAGAAACAGTTGGACACTGAACAACAATGCCTTTGGGATGCTCCACAGGGAAAGCAATGTGATGTGTCCAAATCGTGCATCAAGCTGTGCCTGTATGAGATTTGGCTCAGAGAAACTAAAAAACCTTCCAAAACCACAGAAGGGCTGAGAACAGGTTTAGCACTGGCACAGAGAAAAGCTTAATTTAATATAGATAAATATTGACACACAGAGAAACAGTCACTGAAAAGGAAAACACTGGAAATTTCCAATCATGTCATTGTGCTCTTAAACCAAGATCGTGATCACTTAAGAAACTGTACAATATCAAGAGAAAATAACAGGAGGAGCACAAGCCATGAAGAACAATGATAGTATACCTTAGTGTGGAGCCATTAAAGATTATAGCTACCCTATTAAGGCAACAGAGACCGAAGAAATAAAACCTCTCCACCCTGTGTTAGCAAAACTGTTAAAGTACGCATTGTCCACCAGACTACACGTCCCTGGAATGAATTAAAAGCGAGAACCCAAACTGCACGGTGGACCTCGGTTACCCCGCTCACACCCAGCGCAGCCTGGGAGGAGGCTCTAATGAAGGCGATGTGGGAGAGGGCACGGCCAGGCAGAGCACAAATGAAGAGCGTTGTTATGAAGCCCGCTGAGCCTCCACAGGGGATAATGCGGCAGCCACTTGGACCGACTCATGGTCTCCGGGAATCACAATTAAAGATGCAAGGAGGAACTAAACGCTACATGTAATGTTTCATTTCACCGTATCCAGTGGCCAGCTCCCACCTAAGTAGTGATTTCCCTTTGTGCTTCTACAAAAAAAAATACTTGTTTCTTTTCCATTTATTTTCAGGGCTTTGTTTCTTATTTATTTTTTCTCTGAAGATCTAACTATAAGAACCAAAAAATTGAAACAATGTAAAATTTCAGATAAGCTTTAAAACGCATCCTTTTATGACATAAAAAAGTTAATTAACTTGTTATAATTGAGCAGGATACATTATTTACTTTAATATCTTCAGTGAAGATACAACTGGCAAATTATTGTGAATCCTCTTCTTTTAATACAGACTGCCACCTAACTGCCAATATTGGCTTCTAAAACATTGTTCCAAACAGCTACTGCTGCTCCATGCCCAATCTCTGCATGTCCTCTCTGTACGTTTTTAAAACATGGCACCCCCGGAGCACAACTTTTCTGCCCTCCAGCCTTGCCCACGGCTAAACTTCAGCATGCACAAAAGGCACACACAACAGGCACTGACTGCCTTTTCCGGGAAAGAGCGATGTGAGACGCCCCGGCGGCTCTCCGGGCTGAGAAGGGGTTCTTGGTGTTTTTTGGTTTCCGTCTCAGGGCGGCTGTGTAACATTTGTGAGGTGTGATCAAAGGCCGGTTTTGCTCTCCATGCCACGCTCTCTTCCAAGGGCCTCGGGAAGCACCAGCGCCGCAGGTGTGACTCGGGGGGGCAGCTAACAAACCGCTCCCCAACTTCCGCCTGTACTTTTTCCCCTTTTGCGGGTTACAAATCATTTCCCCGAGCTGACAGGTGCTGAGTTTAATAAAGCGAGGGGTCTCTTAGAATTAGCCGCCGCGCCATCTGTCTCGGGCCCTGCGCTCAATCACCGCCGCGGCTTTCCATTCGCCTGCCTGCGCCGCGGCGGCGGCGGCCTGGCCTAATGGCCTCCGCAAACCAATTACCCACCTGTCCCTCCGCACGGGTAAATAAAAGCAGGGGACGGGGGGGGGGGAGCCGCCGGTTCGGGAGCCCGTCCATCCGGACCGCTCCTCCCGCGCTCGGACTTGGCTAAAAGAGCGGCGCGCGAAGGAGGAGGAGGAGGAGGACTGCACTAAAAAAGCGAAAGACAAAACAAGCCCCTGGGGAGGAGCGGCTAAATACCCCGTGATTAGAATGAGTAAGGCATTATCTCCAAGGTTAATACATTTACCAAAGGAGGCATTAGTGATTCAGCAATTAGAACGCCTTTTCTCATCCTTCTGCGCAAACAGGGACGCGCGCGATTTCCTCTACGACGCGCTCGTTTGAAAGAAAAGTGAATTTCCCGCCGCAGAACGAATAGCGGCTCTTCCCCCCTTCTGAGGGAGTGGGACCTTCGGCGCGTGCGTGGAACGCGGCGGCCGTGCCGCGCTGCTTCCGCTCGTCTGAAGGAGCGAACGGCGGTGAACCCGGCCTCACAGCCGCGGTGTTTAAAATTCCAGCCCCGCCGCGGGACACCGCATTACATACGGGAGAGGCGCGCGGGGTCCCGGCAGGGGGCGGGGCTCTCAAATCACTCTGACACCGCCGGAAAATCTAATAAATTGCCGTTATTAAAACCAGAAGCGGGGAGGTAACGCTCCCTGACCTCGGCGACCTGGAAGATAAAACACAATCTATCACAAACAAACTGCTGTTTTTTTCTAGATTTCGCCAGCGACACTTCAATAGCAAAGGGACACAGGTACCTGGGATGGATACTCGGAAATATATGTGAAGTAACAGGGGTATGGGGCAGAACCACCTTCTCCCGCTGATGCAAGCAGTTCCTTACACACCAGCCATGAATACAAACGCAAGTAGCTGTTGCTTGAGGTACCACTGGCCTTATGGGGACAGATTTGCAACTTGCTTTCCACAGAGATCTCGAGAGGTTCAATTAATTTTCGGGTTAACCGTTCTTTTTCTACCGAAACTGAAATAAGTTAAGCCGTGATATGTAAGGATCTGCATACCTCAGCGGAAACAAGATCACAAGTGCATCATAGTGGAAGACTCCGTTCACACAGAAAACTGTACCAAGTGAACTACCTTAGTGTCTAAAAGCCAGCCTCCAGCCCAGAGAACTCTAAACTTGCACTTAGCCAAAGTCATTCTGGGACACAGCACCGTCACTGGCTCAACAGGTGCTGCTGGCTCCAGTCCACAAAGAAATCATTAAATCGATGCTGAGGGGATTTAAGCATGTAATGAGAAAGAATTATTTCTGGTGCAAAGTTCAAACCAACTGTTAGCCAATCCAATCTCTATGAAGCAACGCACAGTTATGAAGGGGCCTGTGTCGATACGAATAAGAAACGCTCACATGACCCTGACCGGGTTTCATTCCACTAAAGCATTTTATCAACGCAATAAACATGAATGATGAAACAGTTTCCCGTATTGTTTTCTAGGTTCTTAGTCACATAAAGTATTCATCAGTGAGAGATCTTTAAAAGTCCTACCTGAAACCTCTGCCATCATGATAAAACATACTGACAGCACAGAGACCATAAAACTGCTTTATGCTCTTTTTAAATCCGTTATGCAGCAGATGACATTACGGATGGGCATGCATACTTGGAAGAGAACAACTTGATGGTATATGGTTGTTTGGTTATTTCCTCCATTGGATCGCTCGTAATAACCGACAGGTTCCTCCCCTTGTTGTTGTTGCAATAACACAGCTAGGGAGAAAGTCACCGGAGAGAGTCAGGGCAGTGTACCAATGAGCACAAGCTAACAAACGCTGGCTTGGTGCGTAACACAGGAAGGGAGGATTACATTCAGAACCAGGCGATGCCAAAAGGAGGCACACCGTCCTGATTCCACAGCATCAGGCAAGGCACCAGACACCCTCAGGGGTCTTTGGCACCATGCAGATCAGAACAAGCACAGCTCTGTTTATGCTGTTAAAAATCACGCGCCAACAAGCCAGCGAACACGCAAGAGGAGATATTAACATTTCCTGGACAGTTTGTGTGCTATATTCTGTCAATAAGTACAACAGGTCAGAAAGTGTCCTTATTACAAATCTCATGTATTTTGAAAATAGTTGTTGCATAATTTAGATACAAAAAAAGACACATTCCACTAATGTTTTTTTTTAAATATATAATCCAAGAAGAAACTCTCTCGTTAGATGGGGATTTAGCAAGAGAATTTCACGCTCTGTGTGAAGGTAGCGCACAACAAATCTGGGACACTGTAAGACATCAGTGAGTGGTCCCTGATGATACTCTAAAGAAAAATCCACTTATTGACAACTGTCACTGCAAACAATCTCTAAATCTGGAATAGTCATTCACTGGTGATTTAGTCTTTCTTTACATCAGAAATGAGGCAGCATTTTCTACTGTGCAATGATTTATTTGAACTTAAAAAAGTTAAATAAATATAAGAAACTCATTGTTCTTAATGCCCAAATTCAAAATAAACTAAACTAAAGATCCATTCACCTGTTCTGCACATCATGAGAACAAACCAAAATTTTTATAATAGGTTTGGCTTATTCTTGGAAATGGTTCAATTTTACTGAATTGAACCTTAATTTAACAGAATTGAACCTGAAGAAGAGAAATCAACTGCTAAGTGTGAGACGAGGAAAATATGGGATTACATGCCAATATATGTATTACTTGATAATTATTGTGCTTAAGGAAAATAAATGAAGTTTCTATGGTTTATGTGTGCCTCTCACAGACCATATGAATATGCACAGCTGAAGCGGTATGGAATGTCGTCACTGGAAATGGATGCATGCTAAATCTGATGATAATGCAAAAAGAAATGTAGCTTGAAAGTGCACCAAAGATGCACATAGATGTAGAGGATTACAAACACAAACAAGCTGAAGTAAACTGCACCCTTTTCACGAGGAAAAAAAAATGACGTGCAAATCCCAGAAGAACAGAGCTAATTGCAGAATGTGAAGAGAATGGGAATGGGGCAGAGAGCGAGAGAGAAGGGGATTGGATTGGATTGTATCTATCGGCAACCAGAAAGGCCTGAGCAATTCCACACATAAACACGAAAGGCATGGAGAGGTCATCGAGTCTGAGCCTTTTCATTCCACCAAGTTCAGGGTCTGATATCAGCAGTGAATCAATTTGCCTATTAGATAATACACAATGCACTGCTTTGTCCCTAGCAACTCTTTTCAGCATGTCCCGAGCTGAGTTTCAATGCCATTAACACCAGTGCCCAGTGAGCAAACCGGTACTTTATTTCATACAAATCAAAACATAAAAATTCTGGGACTTATCGTGTCCATATTTCTAAGACGGCACTAAAATTCAACCCTGGCATTTCACAATTCATTCTGAGGCGTTTTAAAGGAATTCATGAATTTTACAGCGCTGCTGACACCCAGTACTTCAGCACATCACAATAAACAGGGCCACTGAAAGATCTAATACCGTCTCTTATTAAAGGGATTCCCCTCACATTAGGCCAGCTACAGAGAATTTCAGAAATGCATTTTCACCTTGCCGATCCTGCCTCCAAAAACAGATGGAACATCACAGGGAGAATGCATAAACGAGACCCAACATGGACACCGACTTGTTTTCCTGTTTCGAACTGCTCTGTACATTAATTTCAGAAAGACCAGATATATAATCTCTATTACACCATCCAGACTACTCGGGATTATGGATGCAACAGTATACCAGTTTCCGAATATACCACAAAATATAAAAACGGGCAACATTTTGTTATTTTCACCATGTCATCAATGCTACTTATGCCAGCCTCCCTTGTCAGGCTCATAACGTATGTGCCCGCCTAACTTCACACTCCAACATTAACATTAACTCCGCCTATCTCGAGGCAGTACTTGCTTAAGGACCCGAAGGACAGTTACTACTTTTTCCATGAGCATTTAGGCACTCAGCAGACATGTCCAGCGCTACTTGCACAATTAGCATTTTTACAGACAGTCCATGTAAGCAGTGGGATGTTTTTGTGAAGAAATTCAGGTTGAGCACCCTGCTGAAGGGTCGAACAGCACTGCCCCTCCTGGCAATCGATCCTGCAGCCTGCCAGTTGAAAGCCCGCGTTGATGGGAGGGGGTCATGCACTGGGGTTGAACCCACTGAATTCTGGGCAGAATAAGCAGGCCAGCATCGACGTGTGCATTGTAACTGTACTACAGCCTGGGGTTAGAGAGCAGTCTGGGGAAATGCTCACTGTACAGATTTTCTTTATTTGAGTTGTTAGGAGATGACCTCTCCAAAGAAACATTTAACCTTGGCACCATCCAAAACCGCACAGGCGAGAACTTTTGGATTCAAAGCGGCAGTATTCAAACGGTCCCTGAACAGGATTCAAATGTCATTTTAAAAAAAGCCTTGAAGGGCATACTAGCTTTCAATGTCAGCACTCCCCATTCAAAACTCCACTGACATCGAGTATGCTTGCAGGACATAATGCACTATGAAATAAACAAGAAGCATTTGTTCAATTAAAAACAGCCATTTGGTTTTTTTTCCTGAAAGACTTGTTATAAAAGACATTATATAATCATTTCTGAACAATACCGTGAATCATCTGTATTTTCTGGATGGTTGTCATACCATGAAAATATATCGATGCATCCCTACAAAGGACCACTTGTAATGGCCTTCCATGTGTACTTAATCACTTGTGCATACCCAGTAAAAGCATATAAGCACAACATCTAAACAGGTATAATATTCTAATGCTGTACATGAAATATAGTCTTACATGTCTGATAATGCACCCAGCTATTTACATTAGTGAAATCGCAGTAGAATACAGGCCCATGTTTAAGTGTGCATTTTAAAACAAGCGAGTAAGCAAATGAGGCACATTTACAGGGGAATTCCACCCTAAATTGTTCTTTAATTTGTAGAACAGTAGCTGTCCTCCTGATTAAAATGAGCTCTTAACCAACTATCTACCTGAACTGAGTGTTAAAATATAGCCCCAAACTACCACGCACACTGCAGGTACCTGCTTTACTAAAGACTAAAATGGACGGGGGTTTACTGTCTATGGGCAGGCATCAGACAACACCAAGCACAGGTTGCCACTCCTGAATACAAAGTAAGGTTACAACTTGGCCTGGAAGCCATTCTTCTTCGAGAGGCTAATTTTACTTGCTAGCAAGCTAGCCACTAAAGAAAATCTAGGTTTAAGTGTTCAGTTTACTTTCCTGCTTAAGTTCAATTAAAAAGAAAACGGGGCTTCGCTGTAGTGTGGGAAATTGCAAGGGTTTAACGTAACTACGATTTGAATAACTGATTTATGCAGGTGACTCGTAGCAAGCCATTTCAGACACGGTCACGACATGTGCAATATTTGGTTGCCATAATAAATACGGCAAAAACAGACAATTTTGTAGAATACAGGTGGTGAGAGAGAATGGGGGAGAGGAGACGATGGAGAAATGTATGGCTGACGTCACGTGCATTGCCTCACAGGAGAGCTGATACGGAAATTCTCCATTCCTACATGAATACATTTCAATAAATTATCTGACAAAAATATCAGGCTCGTCTCTTGTCCATTCATTGCAGTTTCTCCTTGCTTTTCTAAATGATACATCAATAGCAAAATGCACACAGCCTGCTTGACTTGTCATTTTAGTGTAAAAAAAAAAAAACACGAAAGTAGCCTATGTTGGTCTGAGAAATCAATATGCAGAATTACCAGTTCTACTTCAAGTTAAAAATGAAATTTATTCAATGAAGGGTTTTTAGTCACTTCACGTGTAGTTACACTGTCTACAACGTTGGGTCAATTTCCTCACTTTGCATCGTCATTTTACCGCAAGCATGGACGTAAATGTTTTTTTCGGTAAACAGTTAGTTAAGCTGTTTAGCCCCAGCTGTTAGTTAAGCCTCTGTGTTTTTCTTTTTTGAGCACATGCTGATGCTTGAGTAGCCATCACACCAAAGCCTATAAATTGCCCAACACTTATTTTATGCATGAGTGGTTATGGACGAAGGGAGATTTCATTAGCTGAAATCGCTGTTCCATGCTGTCTTTTATAGAACCAAATTCCACTTGCAAGTAGGTTTACAGTCTCTGGATGAGATTCTTAAGTGTTTATCAGATGTAATTAATAGTCGTGCATGTATTCAGCTAGACTAGTGCAGTTAGCCTACAGAAAAATGCACTTCAAATGTATTTTACTGCCAGTAACAAATATAATATAATATGTTACTGGCAGTAATATGCCTACCTGTGGCCATATAAGGTGTGTTTGGTAGATATGGCAATTAACATGATTCTAACTTTGAACTCCCAGCTATCACAATGGGAGTCGCCTGAAAATAAATACATATATAAATACCAAGAGCTAGTAAACACCTGTGATAGAATTTCAAAAAATATGTGTGAAATTTTATAGGACTCATCCTTGGTTGCATGTTCACTTAGCATTTTCTAAACCGTGAGTATTAGCACTTCTAGATTTGTTTTCCTTTCTTAAAGGAGGAAACCATACTGTATTTTTGGGCTTCCTTTGTAGGGACAAGTTCATTTTAATTGGTATGGTAAAATATCCCACATGCTTAGAAAAATATTTGCTAATAACCCAATAACACAGCACAAGAGCTGAAGCTTGGAATACTTCTTGAAAGTGACTTTTAAAGTTCTCAAATTCATCTAGGCCTACATTGCATACATACAGCAGAATGGTGCACAGCTAATAAATTTAGTCTCAAAAGGGTGCCATGCGCGTGAACTTCAACCATGAAGTCCCATTTCCCTGTAATGTCTCTTCTAAAGCGAGAGTCACGGAGAGGCTAACTGCTGCGAACAACCACCAGCTGTTATACAAATAAGCTTCACTGCTGAATCACCACAGCACACATTGCATTCGACGGCTTCCCAGCACAAGGCAATAAACAAAGAGCTTTCATGGCATTTTGGCGAAGAGGGTGAAAGTATAAAACCACACGTCAGCTTGGAATTGTGTTCATTCCAAATTCATCCAAACCAGGAGGTGTACAAACTTCTAAAAGAGTCCAAACAGGGGGAGCCCAGATAGAAGCTGCAGCGTGCTATCATTTTAAAATTGGTTTCAGAAAATGTATGTCATGCTCAACAAACACAATTTTCGGGTAATAATCTTCCCTATTTCTCTCTCCTGAGTATAATCCATAAAATGTCAGTCAAGTCAGAGAACAGGACGTGTCACTCTGTATTAGTCCCCATTCACACCCAATGCTGACTTACCCACAGGCAGAGGGCTAATCTTCAGCCTCCAGACATTTAGCACAGATAAGCTCATTCATTCAGCTCTGAAGGAAGCAGGTAATCTATCCATTAACAGAATTTAAGCAAAAAAATGCACATTTGTACACAAACTCATTTAATTTCACCCAAGCCAACGCTACCAAAAATAAAGTGGCCGACTTCCTCGTTTGAAAGGACGTGCCTGCGGTTCCTCCTTAAAAACTGTACAAAAGACTTAACTTCGACAAGTTAACTCGACAGCCCCCGCAGAAGCAGGACAGGGGCCTCGCGCAGCAGTGAGAAGATAGACAGGATTACTTCGGAACATTCCCAGCAAAGAGCGGGCTCGTTTAGCCTCTTCAAACGAGCCGACTGGCGGCGTACCTGCATGCAAGTCAAGCAGATGTCCCTGCAGAGGACAGCAGATAGGCTGCACAAGATGGCTCCCACGTGCAACATATTCATTCTGCCCCGTAATGTATTCATCAGCATGAGTGCACTGAGGGAATCGCACAGTGGTGCACTCTAAATATAAATGCAGAGGGTGCTCAACAGGTGCGAAGCGGGGAAAATAGGTCAGCTGCGCTTCCCAAGAAAATTCTCACGTACTTGTTTAAGGGAGAACGCTATACATGCGCCAAAGTGCACATGTTAATTACCCTCTGCCCCAAGGAAATCATGCGGGCTCCTTTCAGACTTTCAGCATGTTGTCATTTTTCTCCAGTGCCGTAAACGTATTCAAATCCAGACACAATTAAGTTCAGAAATTTCATTTCATGGTATAATCAAGGTAAAAACAAAACACTTGTGTTCTAATCAGATCAAATATGGATATTAACTCAATAAAAATGCACACTCCGATACCGCCGTTCAGTAAGCCAGTGAACGGCATTTTCTGAAGGAATATTCAAGCTAATGAGCCTTAGGAGATAATTAATTTTATAAAATTAAATCGTGTTCCAACACCATAAGCCAATGTAATAGACAACACTAATTTATTATCAAATATCTGAGCTTCCTTTGTTACTACTGGAGATGTGAAGGGCTTTTTCAGCTGCAGCAATGGATGCAAAGGGTCTGAGCACAGCCCAGTCCATTTCACTAGAGTGCCTGGCCTCTTAGATAGCGTTGCAAACACTCCACTCAGTACATGCATTTGTACAGCCTGAGAAACTCCATGTTTCCTTTGTGGGACACAAGACTCATCCACAGCTCATTTCATTTTGCACAGAACTGTCCTTTGCAACCAACTCTGATCGATATGCGATCTGATAAGCTCAGATAGACCTGAACGTCGCGTTCATAATATTCCGGAGCGAGATTTCTACGCTGTAACTGCCAAGCGCCACCTGGTCTGAGGGGAGAAGCATGACAGAGAGAGGAACCCTGGGGGGGGGGAACGGGGATAAAGCAGCCAAAGATTAATTAATGAACCGGGCAGCTCAAACACTCCTAGATACATCTCAAATGTTCAATCCAACAAATCCCTTTCACCCCCTGTTTCCATTACAGTTTTTTGTCCCTTTAATGAACAACAGGAGGCATTCTATCAAGTTTTAAGACGGCTCCATTCAACTCAATTTATTTGGGGTCACTGGTGGGTAATGTTTCCATTAAGTCACGGGCCATAATTCAGGCCCGATGTGGGGTAAGTGGGCCTGGCATTCTTCTCCCCTTACATTTCCATGGACACGAGAGTAGCGGGAGAGCACCTGTCCGCCAGACTGACAGAGGTGACCGGGCATCTGCGGGGGAAGGCTCTGCCCAGAGGTGCAAACACCTGCAGACCAGCACAGCCGAATGTGCACTGAAGGGCCTTGGAAATATCCACTGCCCCACCTTAGCAGCACAGATCAGCAAACATGGCTTCCAAAAAGAATGGTAAATGGTAAATTGACTGCATTTGTATAGCGCTTTTATCCAAAGCACTTTACAATTGATGCCTCTCATTCACCCATTCACACACACACACACACACACACACACACACTCACACACCAATGGTGAAAGGCTGCCACGCAAGGTACCAATCAGCTCGTTGGGAGCAATTAGGGGTTAGGTGTCTTGCTCAGGGACACTTCAACACGCTCAGGGCGGGGGATCGAACCAGCAACCCTCCGACTGCCAGACAACCGCTCTTACCTCCTGAGCTATCACTTGCTCTTGGTGCCGCAATTTTTTAAGTTCATTCACTTTTCAGAGGCAGTTTTTTTTCTCAAGGATTATTGCGAAGAGATAATTTAGCTAGCTGCTTTTTTGACTGAAGAGCCCCAAAGAAACCTATAACACAATACCACAAGAAATTCTTCTTGAAAGCAAACCGAGCACTGATGTAAAAAATGGGCTTTATTTGTAACAATAATAACAACTCATATCCACTTTGCACACGGTGTGTGTGCGTATAGTGAGGTTTCATGAGCTACAATGAGTTGTCAAGCAATGACTTGTCTGAACCAAAACATTTTGCTCTCTGCAGTAAAACACATGATTGTTTTGAATTAGTGAGTCACTGATAATAGTTTGATGGTTTGAGTCATCTGTTTCAGGATCCCCATTCTTCCATTATAACTGCACTCACATACGTACTTGTTGTACGTCGCTCTGGATAAGAGCGTCTGCTAAATGCCTGTAATGTAATGTAATGTAATGTAATACTCGTACTGACAACAGAAACTGTTTTTATTTTTGAACGAATACTGCTCACCTCCTCAATTAAGACCCTGTATGGCTGAAAATTCAATTCATACATAACAGCACCTGCGCTATGATATTATTTATACAATATTCTTCCTATACAGTTCAGTATGGTTGTAATTATTAGAAGAGTGAATTCCAAAACACAATTCAGTAAGGTATTGTTCATGGGTAAGTGTAAATAAAAAAAGCTTCCATACAAAGTGCATGGACACTAACGAGGTTTGTCTGAGTCGGCAGTTGTAATTAAATAAAGGTTCTTAGGTTAGGTTAGTCTCCTTAATCCTACTTTCGCCGTAGTGCTTGGAACAGTTATTCCTCCTTTCCACAGTTTAACACTAGGCATACGGAGCCTCTTTTTTCTACTTCCTGTGTGAAAACGAATGAAAAGGCTGTTGAATGCCTACACCACAGTGAGAAACGGCACAAAGGTATACTGTATCACGGCAAAACCTGGCACAAAAATTCTCCGCTCAGTGAGGCTGAGCAATGATGATCAATAATCAAACCACCTGCACGTGCTCAAAACCTACTGCTCAACTGTGGAAAATTGCCATATTAATTACAAGCTGCCCACGTAACTGTTGCGTCTGTTGAACCAGTTACAGAACCCTGTTTGTGAAATCTATAAACGGGTAACAACACAACACTGATACCCGAGGTGGGCACATCAGAATGGAAGCAACAGTGCGTCTAAATCTGGATTATCAGGGGGCTATTAGTCAGCACACCAAGGTATAGCTACCTAAAAACAATCACCAGTTCATTCCAGCTATTATGCAATTGCCAACCCAGGATCATCTTAAAAACTGGTCTTTAACATTATCTCCATGAGCACAAAGGCACCAATATCCTGTGTAACTTCTCCAGTGACACAGCTTTTTTTGGTTTCTGTAAGTAGACTATACCTATTAAATTATTATTCAATGAATTACTCATACATTTTTCTGTTTCACGCACCTTAAATATACAATAATGAATATCTATTAGTTGACTTATGATTACACATAGAAGACTATTATTAATGTAAAACATACAGTTTAATTTCTGATCTGATAAAATGTTATAATGTTCAGTTGTGTTTAAAGAAACATTAGCATGATGTCTGCATACCACAGTAAAACATGAAACATGTTTACCACGGATTTTGGTCACAGACCCGAAAATATTTTATATGTCTTTTGCTTTGCCAGAAATAGCCAAGGGTGACCAGACATAAAGCACAAAGTTACAAAGGCAATAGCACAGAGGGAGCCGTGCAAACAGAAAAATGAACAGCAGGTATTAGAAGCAGGAGTATATTTCAGTCACCGTGTCATGAATTTTGTGCTAAAAACCAACAACTGGAATTAGCATGTCAAGTGCAAGGCCTTTTTGTAGACTGTTCCAAATGCATTGCGGAAAGCCATCTCTCAGAATGTTCAGAATGTCTTGTAATGATCGCTCAAGTGACCTGTGCGTGTTCTCTGTCTGGGATAAGGGGAATAAAATGGTTTGTAGCGGCCAGCGATATCTGCTTTGGAGAAAACCTGACATTTGGGCTCTGAGCAGCAGGTTCTGTTGACTACCGCCGAGCGCCATTTCACAGTGATCATTCAAACAGGAGCACACGCAATCAAAAGGGTCATATCGCACATTCCGTATCTAAAGCTTTCGGGAACTCACGAGCACTCATTAATCATTCAGCCCGCGGCTGAATTATCCACCCAGTCTTCCTTTTATAAACCCTTAATGAGAGAATGATTGCATATTTCCACATGAGCAGTAAAGCGGATCAAAGACATAACAAATACTCTTCCACTTCTAGCTCTACCAGACAGGAACAAAAACAAAAAAAAAGAAAACATTATTCCAAGCTCATTCAAACCCTCAGTCAACAAGAGGAGTTGATAGACGATATAAATGTGTGAAACTTTTCACTTTTCTGCAAATTAGTCAAAGAAAAAGAGGACGGGCACCGTGTACGCGCTAAGCACAAGTGGCACACGGACACATGTTCAGGTCTGAAGTGTAGCGGCAGCATTTGTATCACTTGTGGAAATCAGAGCGGCTCGGTGGGGGATCCACGGCGACTCAAGAGCTCCATCTAGTGCCGAGCGCTTCCGTGGCGCGCCGTTTTTTCCCCCCCAATCATTATGTATGCCTCCCTATTACCCTGAGCAGGAGCCCCGACCACCGATGATGCCTAAGTACAGGTGCGGAATTACTGTCTCATGAAATTGCTTCACGCTAGAAAAGACGTCGGGATGAATGCTAAATTAAATCATGCAAATGAAACTCTCATTAAAGATATACACATTTCTCCCGTACGAGAGCAAATCCTGAGATCTGAAACATAAATGCATACTGCTGCGCGCAAGTTCCCAGTGAAAATGAATCCAGTCTATAAGGCTGCCTTTCTTTCGAGACTGACACTCATCTTTTTCATTGCTGACATCCGCTAAAAATGATACCAATACACAAGTATATAAATATACGCAGATCTGCGCCACATGGAAAGCTGTTATTGGTACAGCCCCTGACAGGAGCCAAAACCGAATGTATGCAAACATCTTATTACCATGGCAATAGGTGGTAAATCACAATCATAAATCAGCAAATCTAGTTTGCAATTTTTCATAGAAAAATGCTTCCGTTAAATTTGCCAAGCAACATCAGGGGGAAGGCAGACACACATTTGTCATGTTTACAAGTGTAATGACTGAAATTCTTGCAAACTATTGAACTGATGATGAACACTATGTGAGGTCTGTTGCTGGACAAAAGAAGGCCAAGGCAGTTTTGATGCAGCAAGAATGTTGGATTGTGGATGATTATAGAAATAAATTAATGCTGGAGTATAATGATGGTAAAACATATACGAGAATTTCCTTGTTTACTCCCCCCTCCCCCCCTTACCTG